>NW_015548184.1:75092-75530 GCF_001515605.1 Sinocyclocheilus anshuiensis | reverse complement strand
TTCGTTGTGAAAGCGAAACTACTTTGTTTGGCCTTCCAAAAGAGGACGATATCGCTTCGTCATGCCTGGAGCTGATCCGTGCTGGTTGCTGAGGAAATACAACAACTTTGCGCTGTGGATCACCGGATCAGCTTTCACCGTGGACGAAGCGGAGTCTAGCCCGGGCTCGTCACATGTGGTTGCCACAAGCCCGCCGGACGCTCCTTCGTCAAATACGCCGACCGCGCCGCTCACTCTAGGCCGCTCTAGGCTCTAGGCCACCGTGTGTGACACTGTTTCGTTGTGAAAGCGAAACTACTTTGTTTGGTCTTTGGACATGACTTGATTTGGCCAAAAGAGAACGATATCCGCTTCGTCATGTCTAGAGCTGATCTATGCTGGTCGCTGAGGGAATACATCAACTTAGTGCTGTGGATCGCCGGATCGGCTTTCACCGTG
>NW_015548184.1:69706-74975 GCF_001515605.1 Sinocyclocheilus anshuiensis | reverse complement strand
ATCACAAAGGCAGACATGGTTTTATGTTTAAGCGGCGCAATGCAACGCATAAAAAGACAGTATAAGTCATTATAATCCATAATTATGTCCCCACTGGATGCAACGATTGCCTCGTTTATAATGGGTTTTCATGTTTTTTAATAATCGCTCCGGCCTGACAGGGCATCATCACAATATGGTAGGGGTGTAACATTTCCGTCACACGCTTGAGGAATTCAGCCAATCACAACGCACTGGATAGCTGGCCAATCACAGCACACCTCGCATTTTTAGAATGATGAGCTTTGAAAAAAATCGACGCATTTCAGAAAGACGGGGCATAGAGGAGAAACAATGTACAGTATGTGGAAAATAATGTGTTTTTTGAACCTTAAACCGCATAAACACATTTCATTACACCAAATACACAAAATAATGTTCTTTTTAGCAGCATCATATGACCCCTTTAATCTTTAAGTTACACAACTGCGCCAACAGGTGGCAGTAAAGAACTGAAAATTGATGGGGTGTGTTGTACTGTATCAGTGTTGCCAAGTGTGCGGTTTCCCGCTGAATCGCTGCGGTTTCCCGCTTTATCACTGTTTCCGTGGGTTGTTTTTCATGTCCGCGGGTTGAAGCGACCCCAATAACGTGATTTAGCACCTAAAATGCAAATTTTACTAGGGGAACCCCGCCAAAAAAATCTGTATTTTATCAAGGGATGGGCGATATCTCTTATTTTATTTTCGATCCGATACCGATATTTTCAAGCCCAGTATCGTCGATATCGATACCGATACCGATACCTCTAAACTAAACTGATCTTTTAAATTATTAAAAGAATATAATCAGTAATTATACTCACTTAATATTAGATTTTAAAGCCATGTTTTTTAAAATGTCATAGGCCTTTTTTGTTTACACTGTCAGAAATTAAATATACTATAATTGTATTTTAGCCCTTTACTGGGTCAGTAACCTCAAAGGTGCAACTATACCCCTAAAAGGGAGCATATTAGTACCATACAAGTATGCATGCTTTAAGGGTAGATAAGTTACAAAGGTGCACCTTTGAGGGTACCTCATGAAAAATAAACATGGTGTGACATAAGTACTAAAATGTATTATTATTATTATTATTACCATGGTAAATTTGTGGTTACTGCAGTTTTACTACAAATACTGTGGTAAACTGTGGTTACTGTAATAAAACCATGGTTAATTTTTGTAAAAGGCTGCCAGGCTGTTGTAGCCCTAAAGGTGAAACTTTAGCATATTTTTTTTTCTGACCGATTTATTAACAGCAATTTCAGAACAGAACACAATCCATTTGAACTTTTAACAACCAGTTTAAATAACACTGGATGCAACGATTGCCTCGTTTATAATGGGTTTTCATGTTTTTTAATAATCGCTCCGGCCTGACAGGGCATCATCACAATATGGTAGGGGTGTAACATTTCCGTCACACGCTTGAGGAATTCAGCCAATCACAACGCACTGGATAGCTGGCCAATCACAGCACACCTCGCATTTTTAGAATGATGAGCTTTGAAAAAAATCGACGCATTTCAGAAAGACGGGGCATAGAGGAGAAACAATGTACAGTATGTGGAAAATAATGTGTTTTTTAAACCTTAAACCGCATAAACACATTTCATTACACCAAATACACAAAATAATGTTCTTTTTAGCAGCATCATATGACCCCTTTAATCTTTAAGTTACACAACTGCGCCAACAGGTGGCAGTAAAGAACTGAAAATTGATGGGGTGTGTTGTACTGTATCAGTGTTGCCAAGTGTGCGGTTTCCCGCTGAATCGCTGCGGTTTCCCGCTTTATCACTGTTTCCGTGGGTTGTTTTTCATGTCCGCGGGTTGAAGCGACCCCAATAACGTGATTTAGCACCTAAAATGCAAATTTTACTAGGGGAACCCCGCCAAAAAAATCTGTATTTTATCAAGGGATGGGCGATATCTCTTATTTTATTTTCGATCCGATATCAAGCCCAGTAAGCCCAGTATCTCGATATCGATACCGATACGATACCTCTAAACTAAACTGATCTTTTAAAGAATATAATCAATATAATCAGTAATTATACTCACTTAATATTAGATTTTAAAGCCATGTTTTTTAAAATGTCATAGGCCTTTTTTGTTTACACTGTCAGAAATTAAATATACTATAATTGTATTTTAGCCCTTTACTGGGTCAGTAACCTCAAAGGTGCAACTATACCCCTAAAAGTGAGCATATTAGTGTATGCATGCTATGCATGCTTTAAGGGTAGATAAGTTACAAAGGTGCACCTTTGAGGGTACCTCATGAAAGGTGTGACATGTGTGACATAAGTACTAAAATGTATTATTATTATTATTATTACCATGGTAAATTTGTGGTTACTGCAGTTTTACTACAAATACTGTGGTAAACTGTGGTTACTGTAATATTTATTAACAGCAATTACAGAACATAACACAATCCATTTGAACTTTTAACAACCAGTTTAAATAAGTTTACTTGCGCAAACTAGCCAATTTAAAAGAAATCTTACATGTACACAAAAGTTTGGGATCAGCAAGATTTTGTAATATATATATATATTTAAGTCTCATGCTCACCAAGGCTGCACTTATTTAAAAACAAACAAACAAAAAAAACAGTAAAAGCAGCAATCTTGTGAAATATAACAATTAAAAAGAACTATTTTCTTTTTTTAATATATTTTAAAATGTAATTTAAAATGCATCTGTGATCAAAGCTGAATTTTCAGCATCATTACTCCAGTCTTCAGTGTCACATGATCCTTCAGAAATCATTCTAATATCATTTGCTGCTCAAGAAACATTTATTATTATTGCTGCTTCATATTTGTGTGGAAACTGTTATGCATTTTTCAGAATTAATTTGATATATAGTAACAATGTTATGTAGGCTAATGTAATGTAATAATGTGGCAATGGTTTCTTAAGATCTACTTATGCTTCTGATGCTTTTGGGAAACGCAGCCCTATTTGAACAAGCACTGTGAGCCATGCGTCAGCAGCGAACGCTGTCTGTGATTGATTTTGGCTCCTGGTTTTCTTGTTATACAAATGTTTTCTAATAAAATCAGTGCTGCTTTGCAGGGTTAGGTACTGATACAGGTTTCTTGATTTGGTTTGAGTCTGATTTGTTTTAAAAATAATTATGTTGGTTATGTTCATTTTTCATGTTCATATGAAAGAAATTATCTGTCACATAATTCTGTAAATTATACAAGGAATATTCTAACGTCATACATTACAAAAATATTAATAAAAAAAAAATAACAGGGCTGACAGGTTAAAGGATATATTACTCAACACAACCTAAAACTAATCTGTGTATACCAACTGATGTAAACTTTAAATTTCTTGGGAAAAAAGTAAGTGTTAATATAACATTTTTAACATGTATTTTGAACATATGAAATCAAGAAAATTTCAGTTTTGCATCTTCACTCTAAATTTTTGAGCTCAGTCTAAAAAATATAATTCTGAAGAACTGAAATACTTTGTACTGTCAGAATGTGTTAATAGAAGCATGATTTTGCTTTTGTTTTTTGTATGTCTACAGTGGATTTTCTGACATAGTAACAGAAAAATAAGTCTAAGACTCAGTGAACAATCAAATCTTTAAAGTCTGGAGCAAGAATCAAGAAGTTGTGTGGTACTCTTTAGTAAATCAGCATTTTCTAATAGTACTGATAGCTGTGCATTTTGTGTTTCAGCTCTGGGGCAACTATATAACAAAGACAGTTGAATAGTGGACATCTGCTTGCATTTAGGGACACACTCTTCAGTCTTCATGGGTCTTTGAGTCAGAACATCGCAGTCTGTTTGTCAAGGTTTGCACAATAATATTGATCACATGACCAGCTGTACAACATTACTGATAATTAAATAAATGAAAACTGTTATGAACTGTCATAGTCCAAAAGATTATTAACACAAATGTGACCCTGGACCACAAAACCAGTCATAAGGGTCATTTTTTCGAAATTGAGATTTATACATCATCTGAAAGCTGAATAAATAAGCTTTCCATTGATGTATGGTTTGTTAGGATAGTACAATATTTGGCTGAGATACAACTATTTGAAAATCTGGAAACTGAGGGTGCAAAAAAATCTAAATACTGAGAAAATCGCCTTTAAAGTTGTCCAAATGAAGTTCTTAGCAATGCATATTACTAATCAAAAATTAAGTTTTAATATATTTACAGTTGGAAATGTACAAAATATCTTCATGGAACTGAACATGATCTTTACTTAATATCCTAACGATTTTTGGCATTAAAAAAAATCAATAATTTTGACCCATACAATGTATTTTTGGCTATTGCTACAAATATACCCCAGCGACTTAAGACTGGTTTTGTGGTCCAGGGTCACAAATATTTTCCAATGAATTGATTTAATGAACTGTTAAAGCTAAAATAATAACCATCTATTTCGAGATAAGATGTAAATTTGAACAACATATCTAACCATGAAACTACCTTTGCTAAATACTGCAAACTGCCTAAACTGCATTGGCAAATTGATAGATTGCATGTTTGCATGAAATTATGAAATGATCTTAAAGGGGTCATATGATGCGATTTCAATTTTTCCTTTCTCTATGCAACAAATGCCTCGTTTGTAATGGGTTTTAATGTTTTTGTCTCGTCGCTCCGGCCGGGACACGGCATCAACAGTATGGTGAGGGGTGTAACATTTCCGTCACACACTTGAGGTGTATTCGGCCAATCACAACGCATCGGATAGCTGGCCAATCACAGCACACCTCGCTTTTTCAGACCGATGAGCTTTGTAAAAATAATGTGGTTTTTTTTACTTTAAACCGCATAAACACATTTCATTACACCAAATACACAAAATAATGTTCTTTTTAGCAGCATCATATGACACCTTTAAGGTGTTTCTTAGGAGGTTTAAGCTGGTTTAGCTGGTCAGCTAGCTGAAACGTGCACCCAAACCCCTTCAAAACCATGAAAACAGAACCAGCTTCACCACCTTAAGCTTGTTTATACCGTTTTTTCAGAAGATAGTTTTATTAAGTGTTCTTGTAAAGCTATATTGTAACACAGTTCGTAGTTCAGGAAGAAGGAGGCGGAACCGGCGAACATTCAAACATAATTTTAATAA
This sequence comes from Sinocyclocheilus anshuiensis, assembly GCF_001515605.1. NCBI lineage: Eukaryota > Metazoa > Chordata > Actinopteri > Cypriniformes > Cyprinidae > Sinocyclocheilus > Sinocyclocheilus anshuiensis. The sequence goes on along the minus strand of NW_015548184.1, from coordinate 69,822 downwards.
AATAAACACAAAACTTAAAATAGCGCGACAGCCCCTCACGGACGACTGCCGCGCACAAACAAAACCAAAACACAAAATAAACTCCAGGCCTGGTCCTCTCTCGTCTTTCACTGTCG
>NW_015548184.1:41914-69573 GCF_001515605.1 Sinocyclocheilus anshuiensis | reverse complement strand
ATAAAGTCCAGGCCTGGTCCTCTCTCGTCCTTCACTGTCGTCACTCCTCCTTTTATCCTTCCGGAGCTCCGTGGGACTCGAGACCGGTGAGTGGTGCCGGTGTAACTCCACCGGCCGCGCTCCATTCCCACGGTTCTCGGCCTCGCACCCGCCCCACTCGTCACAGCTATATTGATTTCCAGTAAAAAAAAAAAATCCATCTAGAGAATCAAAGATGGAAGGTAATGGAGATTTACATTTTTAGACATGATTTCTTTGACATTTGTAGAGGTTGTCCTTCATAGGTACTATGTTCATATTGGTACATCACAGCTTTGTTGCAGTAGTTTGTTTGTTGTCATCTACAAGTTAAGGAAAATGTCACAACAATACTATACTTGTACCCAAAGCACAAGGCACATTGGTAACCTTTTGGCATGAATCCGAGAACATGAATGTAAATATAAATTATGATACTTCAAAAACAAATGATGCTGAACAATATAGCACAAGACTGATTCAGTTCTGCACCGTTACAACATTGCAATGAGAATAATGTCAATGAAAGCTATGACCGTAAATAGCACAACATGTAGTTTGATGAAGTAGTGCTCCCCTTCTCTACATTACATGTCTCATTACCTTTCCCTCTACAATAGGCCTGATTCATTTTGCACTTCAGCACGTTGTTCTGAGCTCAAAGAGCCCCTGTGGGATGTGGCGCTGTAAAATGGAGCTGTCACTGCTTTCCTGAGGTTGAGTGAAAGCACATCTGTACATGGTGGCATGAGAAGATGAAGACAGATGACTTTGAGATGTTTTCTTGCTGCACACTCCCTCCTGTGAAAGCTGCTGCCAGCATGTGTGCCTGCTGTTAGCATAATGCTAATGAAGGGGTTAAGGCTGTTTGCATGCTGTTCTGGAGGGTCGATCCACTGTCTTTCTCAACAGGAGGAGATGTTTTTGGACCAAAAAGAGTCAAGAGTGAAGGGATGAGTGTCCCCTGCCAACTGATCAGGCCTGTTGTTGAATTGGATTACAATTATGTTATATGTTTGTTTTGTGGAGTTGGTAACTAGATTTCATGAAAAGTGGAACAGAATTACATCAACAATCAGTAATTGCAAAAACCTTTCTCATGCACCAGAATTCTGAACTGAAGAATTTCAATTCGCACTGAATTCATGAGTGAATTTGAATTTGAAGTTGAAGTTGAATTGGAATGACAAAATTGTAGCTCAGAAACTCAACACAGCAAATGCCTTATGGAAAATGAAGTGTTCTTTCATCCTGGTCCACAAAAGTTAATCATGCAATATGATGCGATATATAAACTAAATACCAATTTCTATAGGTGGCATTTCAAATCTATATATTCATAGTCTATAAACCTTCAAATTTCAAGATTTTTAAAACTACTTATAACATTTTGGATTTCTAGTTAAAAATCAGTTCATTTTAATTCTGCTTTTTACATTCAAATTTGAATTCAATTCTGCATCTAGTTTGCTAGAAGGAGGTGCAATGGAATTTAAAAGTATATATATATATATATATATATATATACATACATACATATACACATATAAATGTAATTCCAAATGGTGCACAACCCTGTCATGCATGTTTTTATTAAAATTGTAGTGTTATTTTATGTATTAAGACACTAGGGTGAGATGTAAACATATCTTTCTTTTTATTTGGAAACAAATATAAAAGCACATTAAAATGCAAAAGCCACCTGTAAACTACATGGCACATTTTCTCTTTGAATAAAATCACCAGCATCTCTCTGCATTTTAAAGGCTCAAAAATACTGGACACGCCACTCAGCTAAGACACAATGTGCATTGTGAGAACAGCACATCGGTGTTGTGGAGAAATAACACCACCGTACCACTGACTTGAAAGCGATAGCTAAGTTGCACCTAAATGGCAATATTGACCTCCTCTGCACGCAAGACACATATTGGACCTGTTTATTTCAGCTTCATTTCTATTGAACATGTAAGTCAAGCAAATCACAGGTGAACCAGACTTTGAGAAGAAAAAAGCACTGTGCTGATAGCCTGGGCAAAACGGCAAACGTTTGATAGAACAGTCCATTTCAACATCGGCAAATACTGAAGAACAACAGAGAGGAAATCAGACTCATCCTATTAAGAACACCGTAGAGAGAGGCAGGGAAAGGACCTGGTAAATCAAACATTCAGTTTGCCCAAAGAGGCTGGTAGGTCAGTACACTGATTGACATTTAGCTGAATAACAGCAAGGCCAGTTTCTCTGGCTGCTCTGTAAACACACGGATTTATAAGGCGCAAAGCTCAAGAGTCCCAAACCGAAGAGCTCATAGGATGTAGATCATCAGAGTATCATCCTGGAACCAACGCACTGGCTTTATGATAAGTGTGGAATGATTCATTGAGAAATGGATTAACCTAATTCCCCCCCCAACCAATTACGGAACTGTGAATTTGTCGTTTCCTTGGACATAGAAAATAATTAACCATATTGTTCGTCCGTAATAAAGCTATTTGGCTGGTTTCGAACATAAAAGATTCATCGCTAAGACTTGTCAGCCATGCTGAACGTGACATCAGTGGTGGAAGCTATGAGCTGAAAAACCCTGTCAGAACACGTGAGACATGAAAGTGTGTTTAAGTACAGTTTTCAAATGGAAAAACCAGACCCACAAGTACACAAAACCACCATCACGGAACAACAACACTTGAGGGATACAGCTGGCTCTGAGGTGGTGTGGTGGTGGTTGTGTGTCGGCGTTTGCGTGTGTGTGTGCGCATGTGAGGTAATCATCGCATGTCTCCTAGCCTAAAATCTGGTTAGCAGCTCAGGCAATGCGGTAGTCGAACGTGTCTTTTTCCATATAGTCTGTCCATGTGGAACTCGGCATGCTGCTGTACGGATCCAAAAGGATTCGGAAGCAGCGCACGATAAGCAGCCCCAGAAAGATGAAGAGTAGGAGGACGAAGACGAAGGCAGCCTTCTGTTCCAGTGTAAGGAAAGGGATGGGGTGTGGGGCCCCAGACGCAGACAGCGTGCTGCCGTGGAGATGCTCGGCCATCCTCTCCAGTTTGTCGGCACGGGTCAGGGGCACGCGGCCATTTTCACGATCAACAGGTTATTGTTTAGAGCCATTCTGGAAACACACGAGATGATTAGAAAAAAATCACCAGAGATTTTAAATGCATTTTAACCCGCAATATCATCAATATCACATCACCAAACAACATTTTTGAGGATTCACTACAACAACTTCGCTGCCAGTGTGGCGCAGGCCTCACGTTTAAAGGCACACACCACGATGTTATATAAGATTACTGTGTACATGTTTTACAGCACTAAATCCAGCTCACAGTGCACATCAGTGAAATGATTCATCGTGCTGAGGACAGTAAGTAGCCTTGAGTGAATTATCTCTCTCATCTTAAGGCGATCAAATCAATTTCCGACTGGTTTTTCATGCCCCCTGATTCATTCTCTCAAAGCGCCGGTTTCTGTGATAGTCTCTGACCCTTTAATGGTTCGGTTCTTTGATGCCAGCGCTCACGATCAGCCCTGGCACTCCCTGAACAACGTGAAGTCGCACGCACGAGATGCCAACGTGTTGCTCGAAATCCAGCCGCATGAGTATTGGGTACCTGGGGTTTGGATTACAGAAACGAGGAGCACGACACTAACATCTCTCCATTTGTGATTTTATTTATCAAATGTCCGTGTAAATATCCAACCGAGCCCTCCTAGATTCGGCCAAATTGCATTGTCGCCGCTCTGACAGTTGAAGCGGGGATGTCTGTGAACATACACAGGGCTGCGAATGCAGTGAAAGCATTAGTTTCTCACCTGTTGTTACTGAAGAGGATTCATCAGTGGGAGGGTGATAGAGATCCAAAATAAGCAGGGAGAGAGACAGCTTCCATCACGGCTGTCCGCCCAGAGACAGATGGTTGTCAGAACTTTTTCAACCCAGCTCGTCGATTTGTTCAGCAATCCAAATAAAATCAGCGGCTCTCTGCTTCCATTCCTCTCCTCTGTGGTCCAACTCCCTCTTTCCCTCACCAAGACGAGCATGTAGTGGTGTCACATCACCCATAGCAACCAGTTGCCATAGCAATCCCTCCAAGTGTGTTCAGTAAAGCCGAGCTGGTGAGACAAGTGTGATCCAGCCAAAGCGCAGTGTAAACGTGTGTTTCTGTGAAGGCGGAGGATTTAATACAGACCCACTGATGTGTGATAACAACAGCGGCTAAAAATAGTGGCCGCTTTTAACTTTGCAGGATTAACATGTTTTAATACCGTGTCTACTACAAGCTGCTCATGAATGTCAGCCAATCAGCTTAAATGGAGAATTGTCATGCTTTCAGGCATGCTGCTGTCATCTGATACATCTGAGACAGCAGTGTATGCATCCAGTCTCAGTATCTTCAGCGCTGCCATTGCAAACACGTCTGTACGTGCGGTTCTAGAAATGTAGGTGTTATGTGCTGGATATATTTAAACATAACTGACAGATCAGCTGACTGACTGATGAAGTGCACACTCTGAGCTTTAATTTGAGGGTATTCTCATCACAATTAGGAAAGGTTAAGGAATTACAGCTCTTTAATATGTACCACTCCCCCTTTTCAAGGGACCATAAGTAATTGGACAATTGACTCAAAAGCCATTTCATGGACAGATGTGGGCTATTCCTTCATTATTTCTACATCAATTAAGCAGGTAAAAGGTCTGGAGTTGATTCTAAGTGTGCCATTTGCAGTTGGAAGCTGTTGCTGTGAACCCACATCATGCAGTCAAAGCAAGCTCATGCAAGTGAAAACACAATTGTTAGGCTTCAAAAACAAAACAAATCCATCAGAGAGATAGCAGGAACATTAGGAGTGGCCAAATCATTAGTTTGGGACATTCTGAGAAAAAAAAAAAAAAAGAACGCACTGGCAAGCTCAGCAACATAAAAAGGCCTGGACATCCACAGAGGACAACAGTGATGGATGATCGGAGGGTCCTCTCCATGGTAAAGAAAAACCCTTTCACAACATCCAGCTAAGAGAAGAACACTCTCCAGCAGGTAGGAGTGTCACTTAAAGTCTACAATCAAGAGAAGACTTCACAAGAACAAATACAGAGGGTTTTTTACTCAAAATATGATTGGTGGTGAACACATTTAGAAATTACTAACTGCGCGTGTTTTTGTCAGGTTTAGTTCGTGTTCATGAGGCGGAGAGATACGTTAAGTTACAGAAGAGTGTGAAAGTTTCTCATCCCGGTTCGATTTCCTGAAAAAAAGGTGATTAATGTTAAGTGTAAAATAACTTTTTGAAATGTGCTTACAATTTATGTTGTATATGCTTTTAGCTTCTTTCATTTTGGTTCGCTGACAGATCCTCTCGCCTCCATTCCCGCCGAGGCCTGGTTTTACTACGAGTCTGGCACTGAAGTCTGAAGCAGCCACATTTGGGCGGTTTTCTACTCAAATGAGAGAATTCATCAAATGGTAAATTTATATTTGTTTTTGAAAGCATTGAATGTGGCATTTCGCTGTTTCTATGCTTTGAAACAGTAATAGTTAAACATTACGCGCTAACAATTTCGTTTTTGTGACGCATACCAGCGTGTTGAAGTGTATGTCTCGCCCGCTGCAAACGAGCAGTCTTTCTGCAGACAGAGCTGGCATAACGCGGAACATTTACCAGTCATTTGATTGACGTTATCTAATGCAAAATTCTGAAATTAGAGCGCGTTTAAAAACTTAAATTCGTTATAGGTTTAAGTGTGAACTGTGTACGTTAATCTGCACGTTGCTTGTTCTCAGCGCTGAATATCATGTCTGTTATGTCGTTATATCTGCGTCAAGACACAAACGTTAAAGGTACGTTAAACTGTAAATCCGTCAGTCTTTCAATTTCCTTCAGTGCCCACTGGCAGAGCATGCAGGTACTTTAGCTTGGAACTAGTCTTTATCAATTCATATGACATGCTATTTTGGGTTAACTAATGTCCTAAATATTTCTAGATATACAAAGTTAAGTTTTAATGGAGAAATATGTCTGAATCTATCTGTATTTTCTTTTCACATTATAAATAATAAATTAATAGTAAGATAAATTCTTAACACGTGTTAATTTATTCTAATGTAGTACACTGTTCATTTTAAGATGCCTTATTACTCACGTTACTCATTAAAATTATACAAATGTATTTAATAATCAGATTAAATAAATAGTTAAATTGTTTCAGGCCTCCATGTGAATATTGAACAATTAAAGGATTAAAACAACACCAGGGGTGTTAAATACCCCATAGTGTAAAATTTAAACAACAATAACAAGTGTAACACTTTACACTTGGAGTGTAATTTTTCTACACTGTAAGGTGCTATATTAACTAAAGTTTATACATCTGTCTGAAGACTCTTGATTTTATGTCTAATCTTGTACATTAACACCATACAATAGCATTTTTTTGTTTGCACTGAAAAGAGTACTTTATTAATAACACTTAAAGGATTAAAACAACACCAGGGGTGTTAAATACCCCATAGTGTAAAATTTAAACAACAATAGCAAGTGTAACACTTTACACTCGGAGTGTAATTTTTCTACACTGTAAGGTGCTATATTAACACTAAAAATTCAACACTACGAACGGTGTACTTTTAACACTAGACAGATTGGGACCATATATGATCTTTAGTAGTGTTAAAATCGACACTAAGTGTTGCGTTTTTTACTGTGTAGGTTTCTTGAAGCATCTTGGAGACGTTGCCACAGTTCTTCTGGATTTAGACTCAGTTTGTTCTGTTTCTTCATGTAATTCCAGACAGACTGGATGATGATGAGATCAGGGGCCTCATTTATAAAATGTGCGTACGCACAGATTTGATCTTAAGAGTATGCGTACGCTAAAATCCACGGCAACGTTCTTATTTATAAAAACGGAGTCGGAGTACTGCAGCTATTTGAACATCTAAGCTGCAATAATAATGAAAGCGGTGTATGTGTAAGCACTAGGGATGTAACGATTCACTCAAGTCACGATTCGATTCACGGTTTTGATTTCACGATTCGATTCGCGATTTTAACAAAATTAGATTTATAATACTATATTATATACACTATAATAATATACTAATATAGCACTTGTTCTTTGGTTTCCGCTGTAAACAAAGCAGCCCTGCACTTATGAACTTTACTGTAATGTGCATTATACAGAGGCAAGGTGAAAAGAAATATAATTTAAACTTTTCTAAAGACAGTAAGTTCCTCTCACATACATTCATATAAACTCCTACCCAGGCACGTGCATTTCAGCACATGCCCCTCAAAAGGTCTGTGCACGGCCCTGCTCCTACCCCTATTTGAATCGCGATTTGTTTAGCATCTCAACCGATTTGAATGTCACATATTTAAATCGATTTTCAACCGGCTCGCATTTAATCGTTACATCCCTAGTAAGCAGAATTCATCATAATCAACAAAGATGCAGTGTAAGAGATTAATTGTGCAGTGTAGTCAGATTTTTTTATTAACGGGAGTTTTTGCGAGATAAAACTGACCTTTTTAGTAGCCTAATGTTGAGAGTTCTTTACTCGCTTTCTGTACACAGTTTATTCCAAGTTTTTTTTAAAATTATTTTATTTGACAAGAGAACTTGCGAAGTCTTGAAAAAAATGCATAAACGCATCTCCGACTGTTTTGTCTGTGTAGCCTAAGAATAGGCCTGTGTCTTGCAATAACGGTTTTTAATATATTCTATTCAATAACATTGTTAACTGTTTTTATTTATGATCTGCTTTGCTTCTGTGAAAATGAATAGAGACATCAGCCTTAAACTTTGTTTTTGTCATTTACATGAATAGGCCTATGTCGTGCAATAACGGTTTTAATAGCCTATATTCTATTCAATGACATTGTTAACTGTTTTTATTTATAACGTTTGCTGCTTTGCTTCTGTGAAAATGGATAGAGACATCAGCCTTAAACTTTGTTTTTGTCATTTACATCAGTTATATTTATATTTTTGTGTCAGTACATTAATGGCACATTTGAGCAGCATTAGTAAACTGTAAATATAAAGAAATGCCAAATCACATGCAGGTTTTTTCAGACCGGTGACCATAATTGTGTAATTGTACCATAATTGGTACATAAAACCATAACTGTGGGGAAGTCGTGGCCTAATGGTTAGAGAGGGGATAAATGCAGAGCACTAATTCCGAGTATGGGTCACCATACTTGGCCACATGTCACGTCACTAAGAATTTATTTTATTATGATATGAAACGTCCAATTTTTCTTCCAATAAATGTTTTTTAAAGTTTTGCAAGAATTTCGTTATATTAAACTTTTTATTAGTTATGAACGGGACTAATAGGTCGGTAGGGGTGTTGATGCTAATCCACCACAGGACTCGGGTAAGAAGTGCGACAGGAGACAGGACACTGTTCAACTCTTTATCTGAAGTTAATTTCTCTTTCTTTGTGGTAAAAGATTTGTTCAGGACTACATTCATAATAAAAGTCCTTCCACTATAAACATACATAGGGAATTTAGAACAAGTTGTCATAGCAATTGATTTTAAAAGTAGGATGGCTCACTTTTTATAAGATGACTGGAAATTTTACTTGAATTCGTAGTTTATTCTTACATTTGGAAACCTAATTGTTTTATAATTACTATTATTATTATTATTATTTCTGTTGTTTCTAGAAGTAGTCATTTTGATAAGTCAGTTGAAAAAATATAACAACACACACAGTTTGTCCACAGAATAATTACACATTGTTAAATAAAAAGCGTCCCCGCACGAACCTCTACCTCCGCCAGCAGGACCTCAATTTCAGACTCAGTAAAGTTTTTTTTTCTTTCTTTGTGCTCGTCATTCTCAAGCATAGCAATTCGGATATTGGCGTGTGCTCTTTTATATGGTAATGATATTAATTAGGGGGCGTTTACAAGGCGGAGATCTGACACCAGTCAGCTGCGCACAATTTCAAGATCATTTGCGATTTATAAATGTCACATCTGGAAGAGAGGCGTACGCACGTGTTTTTGTGCGCACGTTCGTTTTCTCTGAATCGCACTTACGCACTTTTGAGAAATTATCTTAGAATAATTTTAGGACGGTTTATACACAACATTTTATAGATGAGGCCCCTGATCTCTGTGTGGAGCACTGGCTGTTGTCAGACTCCTTGTGCAAACAAAAATCTCACTGGATCATTACAATTAATGGCCAAATGAATGTTTGGAAATGTAAACTGATATTTAGGCCTACTGACACACTACAGCAAAAGATAGAAATAACTTTTTAAAACCATTTTTTAGCTAGTGAAAATACTAGTGTTCTAATAATTTTGGCCACCACTGTATATATATTTCATCAAGGCATTTATTTGATATTTTATATTATACATTTTATGGGGATCAATATGTGAAGTATGTATAGGCACTTTTAAATATTTATATATTAAAATAATATATTAAAATAAACTTTAGTCAGATAATTTTCAGTCAAAGAATGATCATCTCGAAGCTCTGTCCAAAGAACTGAACTTGGCCTATTCTTGTCTATATATGTTGAAATAGCACCACCCACCCGATGTCTGTTGTAGTTCACGTCACCGAAATAGTTTCAGGAGGTTTTAACCATGACACAGAGAACACCTAAACAATGTATAAATAATGATGTTTGGCTCTGGTTGTTAACATATTGTGGTATTAATATATGTAAATGAACTTCTACTATCTTCTGCTTTGATTTTTAATTATCAGTCTGTAAGATTCATTCATGCTGGTAACAGATGGTGTGGAAACTGGTATTAAATTCACCAGACATCAGATACAACTTGATTAATATGCGATATAAAAAAAAAATAAGAGGCTTTTATAACGAAGCATGGAGACCATTACATTAAATTTATATTTCCGGCCGCTGGGTGGCAGCAGGGCACTACCTTTGTCGCTTCTTTGTCCCTCAGTGTTTCATAAAAGTAGATATGTAGATGGCGCTCTATATCTCTGGATTACTTTTGTGTCAGAATCGTGTTCCAAAGACAAAAGGAAAACAACTACATGAAAACAAGCCTGTAAAACAGACCCACATTTAATGTGAAGCATACAGTTTATGCCTCTACAAGAACAAGTATGCTGAATACTATCTACCGTAGTAAACTGTATTTAGTTGGAATTACATTAAGTTGCACCTAGCTAGATTTTTGACCTAATATAACAACAAACACACAATACCATTCAGTTAAGGGTAAGAGTTCTACAAATTCTAATACTTCAACAAGTAACCACTAACCACCATGAATCAACATACATTTTGCCCAGTCACAAACAACATAAACAAAACCACTAAGCTTTCAGTCTTTGCTTCCTCAAGCTTCTTTGTTCTAAACTATGAACACACAGCAAGACACTGCTGCTGTACATCCTCAGCAGAAATATTACAGTAATGAAACATTTGACTGATTCATTCCCATTTATACTAATATGAATGCAAATGGCAGCGTGGGTAGCTCACAGATATGTGATCATATATTCCAAAGATTAATGATCTTATCGATCGTTATTATTCAGCTGAGAGTGCTGTTTGAATTAATGAGGTGTGAGGCATTCAGTGTGGAATGCTAAAATGAAAACAGAAGAAAGGAACATTTAACACCATAATGTGCCGCATTCGAAGACCTAAATTTATCTTTTAGCGCTATAATGCACAGTATTTTTGTGGTTGCTGCTTCTTGTTCTCTATATCTCTTTGTCTTTTTACCCACAACCAAATGTCCATGTGTGACATGCCTGCAGTGACTTTTGACGGATTTCCTCACAGAAAGCTCGGGAGGGTGATGAAAGAAAAAAAATAATTGCTTCTTTTCCAAATGTTTCAAGCTCAAACCCCTCTGATGCTTGACACTCGTGTTCATTGCAATCAACTGTCCTAAACACGTCTCCCTCGCCATCAAAGCGCTGGATAAATTATGTGTTTATAGAGGAGAACTCAAATGCAGCTCCAGCTGAACAGAAGTGTGTGAGCCACTTTGAAATATTTTAGCTTCATTTCATCAGAGCAAAATCTTTTGAAAGAGGAAAGAGAAAGAAAGCGGCAGACGGAGAGATGGAGAAATCATCTCCGCGCTCTTGCGCTGACTGCAATGACCCTCGGGCCATTTTTTTCGGTCCTCCATTTTGAGACAAGTGATTTAATTGAAAAAAGAGGAAAGAAATGATACTTGTGGAAGATTGTGGTTCCGAGTCATTAGCTGCGGGGAGGTGCGCTGGTTAAGGGGACTAATTGAATGTCAGCATGAGCCATTGAGAAAGAGCTCAGGTGCAGTGTGAGCAAAACCAGGTAGGCGGGTGAGGGCGAAAAAGTTACGAAAATAAAGGATTTAATCTTATTAAAGAAACAGTTCGCCCAAAAAATCATTTACTCACCCTCATGGCATTCCAAACCTGTATGACTTTATTTATTCTTTGTAACACAAGAATATGCTTTGAAATGAACTGTTTTAATGAACACAATGAAAGTCAATGGAGTCCAAATACAGGTTTGGAACAAAAAAAAAGGAGTAGGCCCAAATGATGACAGAATGCTCTGTGTCTCACAGTTCTTCAACATGTGTGTATTTATGTGGTTGCCAGTTCACAAAACTTTATGTTGGACCAAGTGCAGCTTCAAACACAAGAACAATGTTTACAAGAGGAGGTGTGAACTATTGCTCCCTCACACACCACATTATCTCACTCTGTCTGGACCTTCTTCCTCATTCACTGGAAATCCAGCCTGCATTGTCCACAGATACGGAAAGGGCGTCTCAGAGCTGTATCTTCTCTGCTTTATGTCTTCCCTGCGCTATGTTTTTTGGCACTCTTCCACCATTACACACGCACAGCAGGAAGAAAACGCTCCTCCAGATGCTCCCCATCTTTCACTGATAGTCGCAATTCATATTCAAGAATACGCAAGCAGATTGTTCCATTTTTAGCCCGTTAGAATTTCAAGCTAATTGGGCGCAAAAGCGAAAGAACCCTAGAAAGTCTTGTGCTGCTTCTGGATTCTTAAAAATAAAGGTGCTTCACGATGCCATAGAAGAACCTTTTTGTCTAAATGGTTCCATAAAGAACCTTTAACATCTGAAGAACCTTTCTGTTTCACAAAAGGTTCTTTGGGGCGAAATAAGTTTCTTCAGATTATAAAAAGGTAAGAAAGAGATGGTTCTTTAAAGAACCTTTGACTGAATGGTTCTTTGTGGAACCAAAAATGGTTCTTCTATGGCATCGCTTGAAGAACCTTTTGAAGCACCTTTATTTTTAAGAGTGTACTTCAGTCTGTGGAGTCCAGGCACCTGGTTGTTTTTCGAAGCCTCCTCAACTGGGTCCGCCTCAGGGACCACTACACTGCAGACCGCCTCTAAAAGCCTGTGATAGGAACATTCAATCTGTCTGCTCTCGTTTCATCAGATCACTCTTTTATTTCCATCCCCCTCCTCCAGTCTGAGCTGTAATGGGAATGAGGAGAGAGGCAAACAGTGATTACAGGTATCAGGAGTTAACGCCGGATCTGGGGTATGAGATAGCACCCTGCGAGAACCGACAACAACTTGGCACAGAGGCCATTACTCACTGCTTGTTTGGACTCTGAACTGATACTGTTCTTTTTGTCCAATTCAATTTGTTTTTCTAAGCATTTATTAAATATATCTCACCACCAATCAATATAGTATGGGAGAGTGGGGTAAGTTGTTCTACCCTATTTTGATTATGGCTTCTTCAAATACAGCCATCTGTGATGGAGTGATAACCATGTTTTATGTTTATGAATTTGGTGTCAAAGCAAACTTTCCTCCAAACAAAGGAAATGCTATTGATATTATATTTGAGCATTTATAACGGTTAACGTACATTTATTAGTTCACATGTATAATATAATATGTATATTTCTTTTATGAAAATGAGAATTAATATGCTGAAGTAAGCTGGATTAATATATATATATTTTTCCATTCAAATATTACCAATTATTCAATACCTTGACATGACACATCTTAGCCCTAACATGAAGCAAAATGTGTCATTGGACCACTTATTTTGTTTTACAAGTCATATTTCTATAACCCCATTTCTGGGATGCTTTCACTATTCCTCAATTTAATTTGAGTACTTGATTAAAAAAAAATCCTCAACTGCAATTTGCCCTTGTCGAGTAACCAGCAAAATCCTGGAAGTGGCACATTCCACAGATGAGAATCCATAAAACGCATTATTAGACCGTTTTCCGAGGCTGCATAATATATTAAACCCATTCAAAAATCATAATAAAGCATAATGCTATTGTGAATTCACAAACGCTACTATTCAATTAAATAAATATATGCGATGCAGGTATAGTATATGCGCTTTAATTACATGCATGCAGATTACGGATATGCATCTTATAGTGGCTCAGTTCACAGTAAATTCTGCTCCAAACAAACAGTTATAATTTACACGTGTGGAGCTTCTAAAACCCCATCTCTGCATATTATAACGTTCATCTGTGGGTCTTTCATCTGCAACGTTCGCCATTTCATCAGATTTGTAAGGTAAATATTTATAAACCTAAGCAAACACAGGAGAATACACCTTTCTCAATATGCTAACTGTTCTTCTCGATTTCAAAATAAAAGTTTAAACCCTCACTCTGAGTTTACACGTTTTGATGTCCACATATTCAAGAAATTACAGTGGCTGTAGCATTTCTGTCGTAAAGAAATGGCCAAATATTAAAGATAAAGTGGACATTTGAATGAAATGTAGTTTAGTCAATATTAAACAAGGATTAGATCGTGCAGTAATGTTTAAAAAAAACAGTCACCGTTGGCGCCCTCTACAGGGATTTGATACAACACAATGTACATTAGTTCTATTGTTTATAATACATTATGTATTTTCAGTTTTGTTCAAGAAAACCATATAATTACTTGTTTTTGATACTTTATTTGAACCAATTATTATTGCCTCATTGCTAATATATGTATTTTATGTAATTTTAAAGGCTATTGTTAGCTTAGGGCTATTTTTATTACCTAAAAGGTTTTTTTTAATAATTATTCGATTAATCGTCGTTTACGCGATTACCAAAATAATTGTTAGTCTCAGCCCTAACTTTCTAGTTTCAGGTGATAAACATCCTGAAAGATAATTAGGAATATTAGTTGTGCAATTTACACATCTCTCCCAAATAACCAAGACTTTGTATTACTTAAACCTTAAAAAAATCACCGGCATCAGGTGACAGAACAGATGCCCTGTGACAGCTGCTAATGTACGTGAGTTCTGCAGAAGTTGTTTAGATTGTCTGGTGCTGTGACGGATGCCAGTCTGCGGCAAGCTGTGAGTGTGTGTGTTGGTTGGGATGGGGGTCATACTTTGTAGGTTAATTAGGAGTGGGTAGAGAGATGAAGAATGTATATATGTGTGTGTGGGCTGAGTTTATGTGGCTAATTAGGCTGGGAATCGTTCAAGCTTCTGGGGACAGATGCAGGGTGTACATGGTGAGCAGGTTGGGGCAAGTAGGCAGGGAAAGCTGCCAATTTAGTGTGAGATGGTCAGGGAGAGTATATATGTGTGTGTGAGTGTGACAGGCAGAGGCAGGTGTGTTACTGTGTCTATGAAAAATTGCTGAGTAAAGGCATCAGGGCACCAGAGAAAACTGGATGAAACCAGTGCTGACTGTAATGGGGGGTGTGCCATGGCTGTCTGGCATACTGGACATGCCAGACATATCACATAATCCTCCACTGACCTAACAGTTACTGGTACTACTGCCTGGGACTTCCCCACACAACACACAAACACGTGTTGGCTTCACTATATTAGCAAGGACATCTCATAGACATGATGGTTTTTATGCAGAGGTCATGGTATTTGCTGAACTCTAAACCTAATTTCGACTTTGCCAGTTTATGAGCCTTTCAAACAGGGATGCACTGATATTAAAATAATTAAGCTGATAGTTAATTTTTGTGTTTTGGCTTATGAGTCATAACTGACAGATTATTTATATTAAAATTGTATGCCACACTGAAAAATGTTCTCTCAAATATTGCTAGAAAATATCACAAATAATTACAAAAAATAGCAAGTAACACATTGAAATAAACATGACATTTTGAAGTAGAAAGATATTTTCTTGTAAATCATAATCCAATAATTGTTCTAAAGTGAATTTTGAAATCTAATATCAATTGTGAATTCAGGTTTCACATTATAATGTACAGTATGAAAAATGGACATTTATTTTAAGACTGGTTAGCGAGTACATTTAAAAGTGTTATTAATTTTTTAGTGTTTTCAAAGATTAACTTTATGAGTGTAAGATGACAGCAAAAGGTAATCTTAATGTAAAAATAGAGGGAATTAAATATCCAATATTTACTGATACTGATAAATTAAAAAATGTCTAATAACGGATGATAACGGAAAATTTAACCCAGAAATGTAACTGAAATTTACATACATATATATTATGCTTTAGAACTACTGAATCACTGATGTTCTGATTTTAACATGATTTACACAGGTAGGTTCCTGGATCAGCATTCTTGTTGGTTTTGTCAATCGGATTTACAGTTAAGAGCAAACTTGATATCAACCCAACATTTCCCTCTGCTGTTAGGGGCAGGTTACGGCTATGGCTTGAATTACGATTTATGGTTTAAATATAAATGTTGTTAAAGGACCAGTAAAAATGTTGATTCAGGAACATGTTCTACTTGTGCAACTCCTCTAGTCACGCAGTCCTGGAATCCCTTAGTTTTGGTTGAGATCCATCTGGCTTTTAGGGAGTAACACAGAATCCCTGAGCATCACTGCAGAGATGCCAGAGGTGTGTTATAGAGGGCAAAGAAAAGCATTTGTTGATTTTAAGAAGGCTTTCCTCAGCCATGTTTGTCCATATGTCTATGGACAGAGGACATAGTGAGACAAGGTTACCATGACAACAAGAAGAGAATATGCTGTGGTGCTCCATCTTTGGGGGACGTCCACTCGAGGTTATTTACTCTGTCAGATGCATATGTAATTTATCTTCATTCAGAATGAAATAGAAGAGGCGATGACTCTTTTGACTCGAGTCAAGACTATTAAAATATAAATGAGGCAAACAGCCAGCAGTGAGCTGAGAGTCTTATAACACCATATTGTAACTGCAATTCTGAAGGACACAGTCCACTGGCTGTCTGTCTCCTAGCACACTTATGGAGCCATGTGGTTCTCTTTAGTTTATGGTTCGTATAAATGTATCCAAATGCTGTGTGGTTTGTGGTGCTGTTGCATGTAAAAAGTCTCTCTGAGATGGAAGCCAGAACGAGAATCTGCTAAATCACTCAGGAATGATACAGATGCTTACACCGTTACATTAAATATAAGTTTGAACACAGACCAGTGCTGTGCATTTTACACTTCTAGAGTACAGTGCACTTCAACAAACCAGAAGTGTACATATATGACAGCAAAATAAATTTGTGTCGTTACTGAATAAATGAATGTTTTGAATAAATTGGTTGAATAAATGATTCAGCGAATCACTCATAAAGACAGTTATTTCTTGCCAGAATGAATCACCCTGTGTTCAAAACGGGGAAAATCGGCCACTGAAGGGCACTTCGGAGTGAGAACAATCATGGCCGCTATATGGAAGGTTCATTCTAAGCCAAAGTGCTAAAAACTGGCCACTTCAAAGGGCCCTTCGGAATGAAGGATTTTGTGTGCAGGTTTAAAATATAAGTATAAAGTATAAAAATACCATGTTTGCTAATATTTGCATAATAATATGTTATGCTAAGTTCACATACTTGCTTCTTTGAAAAACAATGCTACAGCCAATTATTCTACTTTGAAATGTGGGTTCTGTGTCAGAATGTATGTTTTTATTTTAAGTCTGTGTGATTCCGACCACTTACAATTTACCCAGTAGTATTTTGACAGCCCGGGTTGCCAGGTTGCAGAAAACACAGTGTATTGCAGCCATAGAAGCCACCAAATGGACTGGGTCAGAGACTGCAGATTCTACCTGACCTAAAATACCTCAGCATTCACCCAAAAAGTTGTATGAACAGAATCATATTAAAACGTTGAAAAATCAACTCATCAATTTACAGCAGGCCCGGATTGGCTAATTGGGAGCACTGGGATGATTTTTTCCAGTTTCTATTTCCAGTTTGGGTGAATACAAATTATTGATCATGAGCCCAACATTTAGCAAGGCAGGAAAACATTCAATCTACCTGAAGGAAGACGTATTTCATTGTAAGTTAATACTGTTAAATAGAGAGAGAAAAAATACAATAAAAAACTTATAGTGTATTCTTAAAGTTGGACCTCATTATATTGAAGTACAAATCCAAGCACCAGAAGCAGCCCACACTCTCTAAGTTTTCTTTCATTGAAAAGTATGCATATTCATTCACAGGCTATATGGTTGAAATAATATTTTAGTTCAAAACTTTTAGTGCCATTGTTTAAAAAAATGCTGTGACTGACGTTTCATAGACCTTCAGTTGTTATGCTTTCAAATTTCATGCCATTTGTAATTTCACAGAATTTTCACCTCCTAAATTATACTATTACACTTGTGAAGTCACAATTCTATTATGGTAAAATTTACTCAGGCCGATTACATTTTTTGTATGAATGTACATCTTTTTAGAATAATTGTACATAAATGGGTTAAGCAAAACAAATGTGATATTTCTGAGAACTTTTTAACTGCAGGCAGATATAGGCTTACATTAATGGTACAGTACAAATATTTGGAGCGTCCCTTATTCTGTCCCTTATTTTCTTAAAGAATAAACACTTATTTTCTACAAGACTACAATAAACACTATTTTCTTAAAGAATAAAAGATAAAGAATCACAATTGATTATGACCTTATTTTCCATTTCTGAAGTTAATTGGCAACCCTAATGATGACGTAATTATCTTTTGACTCCCTGACAGCAGCACCTTGCTCAAAAAAAACAAAAAAACAAAAAAAGTGGGCCGGTCTAAGGCATGAAACTCCAGGGTTGAAAATGAGTCCCACTCCGGCCCTGACTTACAGTGTAAGGCTTGACACCTTCCATTGTCAGTTGACCCTTCACAAAGACCCGCCCCCTTCATTAATGTTGCTATGTCTGACAAGCCATGGCGCTGAATAAAAAAATGGCAGATTCAGCGTTATGATTGGTCAGGTTGCCTGTCAATCAAACTCCCTACTAAGGGTCAGCTGCACTCATTTCTGTTGTGTGTCCTCAATCTGGCAACACGTGTGAGCATCAAATCTGAGGAGGAGGGGCGGGAGAAACAAGTCTTTCCAGTATTTTGAATTTGGACTGCAGTACCTATTCCAACTGCTAGCTGTCAATGTTACATACTGCACCTTTAATTGTGATGACGTCTCCTTTCTAATTGGCTCGACAAGATGATACAGTTTAGTCTGAGGGTAGACCCTTCGAAGGGAGTAGGGCATTGGAATGAGTCCTTCAGTCCTTAATGCAGCGTAAGTGTTGTTAAATGAATCAGATAAGTATATAATTTATATAACTTCTTTCGCTCCTGACTGAATCAGTGTTGTCGAATGAATCGGTTGAATAAATGATTCAGTGACCAGTTCATACAGACTGTTAGTTGTTATGTTCCTGAACAAGTTTTGAATGAATCAGTTGAGTGATTCAGTACTGTATATTCAATGTTGTACACTGATGTATAAACTGATAACCACTTATAACTGAATGTGAACATTATTGTTTTAACTACAGCCTCAGTCTAGGGAAACACAAATACTTAATATCTGATATCAGTCTATGTGGAAGGCCTCAGCAATAATATATTGCCTGACTAAAATAGCAAGTTCAGTTTCATAAAGCACAAGGAGTATTTTGAACGTTCTTCATTTACAGTAAACACCATGAATCAACATGAATGATACAACCCACATTCTCAGTAGAAAACAATAATAACAAACAATAAATGGGAGGAATCTTTAATATCAGAACCATCCATCTCTTTGTAATAAAAATAATGCAAATGAAGGAGTGTAGCATCGTATATTATGCCAAACACGGCAGCAATATCATAACCATGACTATCAGCTAAATCCTTCAAGATGATCTCACAGATACGAGAAAAAGACACAACAGCAAAAGAGAGCATACAGAGAAAGAGAATGGGGAAAAAACTCTTTACAAGAGAGACTTGAAAGCAAACGAGAATGTTTCTAAGCATAGCAGGGATTTACTGGTGATGCCTTAAATTAAGATACCAAGGTTAGAAATGAAGCAATAATGCCAGAGAAAAGTAACAAGAAAAATTTATTTTTCTATTCAATATTAGTTTTGTTATATTCAAGCCCCTTTCTGGTCTATAGGCACATATAATATCACATAAAATATCTGTTGATGCCGAGTTAATTTTACGGGTAAGAGGTAATAAATTCTCAATCCAATTATTTAGATTGAGAAATTATGTTAGGGAATTTATGTATTTGACATCCGATTTTATATACGGTTAGAAAAAAGCCCTCATAATAATAAACAATACACCTGGCACATATTGGGAAATTTCATTTTATCCATCAACAGCTACATAGCACCCCATATCATACAATGAGTCTATGCGTGCACACACACACACACAGACACAGAAACATATGTAGTCAGCATGTCGCAATGTCAGCAGTGTCTATTGTCATGCAATGTTCTGTATATATATCCTTTCAGCTGTGTTATTGTGAAACAAACAAACAAACAAAAAAAATACAGACCATACGCTGACAAACAAACTCAAGCAGCCGAATATATCACTACAATCCACCACAGCATTTTCACAAAAACCTTTCTGGGTTGAGTGAACAGCAGATGTTGAGCAGGTTTAGGGTCATCGCTACAATTCACAGGGCCCAGGATGACATTTTTGTGGGCCCCCTTTTCCTTCAGATCCAATGAACAGACTATATACCATAGCTGTTCTCCACCAGCGATGATGAAATGATGTATATTGAACAACAAAATGCATGCAATTTTATCTACAGAAAGGTTGGGCTGCTCTTGAGAGTTCTAAGATGAAAACCATTCATTCCGACTCCCAGAATACATCTCTCTAATGCCCTCTCGCTCTCAGAGCGCTGACAACCAGCCAGAGAAACGCAGCCAACTAGTGAAAGCAAGAGAGAGCTAAATAAAATGATGGAGGGAGAACCAGGAGACGTGAATGTGATGATTCTCACGGGGGTGATATCAGGTAGTAGCTCTCTTGATGACACCTGATGACTACTGAACTAAGAACTGTGGGTAATAGCTGAGACTGTTCGGCTCCACCTGTCAGACAACCTGCAGTTAGTGTGTCCGCTGAATCCAGAGCCACGTATCTGCACCACAGTCTTTATGGATAGGAAATGGGGAAGTGAGCACCACATAGAGTAGTATGATAGAAAATCATAACTTGTTGCAAAATTACCTAATACGACAAATCTGTGGATAAATAAAGTTGAGGGTGTGAGATTTTGAGTGCCCATAAGGGACTGTTTTCTCAATTCCCAAGTAACTGTGGGAAACCGAACAGGTTCTACCTTGCTTACTTTGGCTGGACGGGTATGAGCAGTTGCTTTTAGACCTGAAGAAGCTCAGTGAAAGCAATGATTCTGGTGAGCTTTCATTAATCTTTTACAGAGACAGGAATGATTTAAAGCAAAGATAAGCACTAATATTATCAACATGTGGCACTGTAGAGCTGAATCAATGAGAAGACAATGAAGCCACAACAATAGAGCAAATAACAACACAGATTTACAGTGAAAGCAAGTTCATTTTGTGCTGTTTGCCTTCAGAACTTCCTTTAGATCTGTAGCCAGCAGAATTGAATCTTTTGAACAAGAACAGAGAACCAGACACCGTTTAAACAAGGTGCACCGTCTCATGGATGAAGTTCATGCTCTTTATTTTCTCTCAGAGTGGAGCTTATCTAAGACATATTGAGAAAACAGTAGTGAAATGGTAAAAATCTTGAATTTGAAAGTAAAGCACAGAGACTCTTGTATGCAGTGAAATGTAAAGCACATCTTGCTTACCAGAGGATTTTAATGTGTGTGAAACAGGCATATGTATATTCATGTGGAGAAGCAGAACCCTCATCTTTAACTTTTTCCACTAATTGTATTGTAGAACTGTGCTGTAAACTTGTAACCATTGTTAAAGCATACATTCCATGCACTCCCGATTTGGCTAGAGAGCCATAGACGTCACTTTTAATATATATTCACCTTCAATTCAAGGGCCCAGAGGAACTAATTGGCTATTAAGTCATTTTTGGCCCTTGAGCGGTATGGTAAACATCATCCATTGCATCCTTGTAATTCAGCTGCGGTTGGCCAGCAACACCAGAATCAGCTGTATTTTTTCATCATGAGAGCTTGGAGACCTTGACTACAACCAAATGTGTTTTTTTTTGCTGCTGCAAAACATGCATAAGCCATCTGAAAAGTGTCAGATAATAAGGAAAGCATGCAAACTTTGCAAAATGATGAATCAGTAAAACAATATGCATGTTATGATCTTTCATTTATTTCTGTTATAAGGAAAATACAACAGTATTCCATAAAAGCAGAGGTGGAGAATCCATAGGGCTTTGCCCAATAGTAATCATAACAGAGCACTGAATCCTGGGAAACTCCAGGATTGTATTTACACTGTGCAATAACAGAAACCTCAATGGTTAAAGCAGATAAAACAGACACACGCAGTTCCCTTTCCATCATAATATCTATAGAAATTCAAAGAAACTACACCAGTCTCTTTCCACTCAGTCTCCTTGCTCTGGATTTCCGTCGAGGACAGTGCAGGGTTTCAACCCTCAGTCCATTTTCCACCTGGGATGCATATGATGTGGTAGCCATCTATTAAAATGTGACATTGCATTTGGTTTTGTGAGGGGAAACAGAGCACACAGTTACAGGCAGCCAATTTGAAAGGTTCATTCAAGTGTACATGATAAAAGCTGTATCTCAGACCAGCACCAAAAATTTACGCAAAAGCAGACACATCATAGAGTCTTAAGACAGACTGAAGAAGAAGATGAAGATGCCTTTGAGCAGAGGAACTGTTCTGAGTTACTCTGCCAGACTGAAGTACTGGGGAAAAGCAAAGGGAGGTATGTGTTTGAACTACAGCCAACTGATATGGTCTCCTCGTAAAGCACACACACACACACACACACACACACACACACAAACAAACACACACACACACAGACACAGACACAGACACAGACACAGACACAGACACACACACACACACACACACACAGAAGTCTCTCCTCTAAACAGAGTGCAAAGCCTAAGAAGTCTTGCTCTCACCATTAAACATAAGATCTGAAGATACGCTGCAGTTTAGAAGTTCACGTATTTTACATCTTTATACATTTCAGAACAAACCTGTCAGTGAAGACACAGGTTTCTTAAACTAATGCTGAGTTCAACATGAAAGCAAGAAAAAGAGATAAAACAGAACAATACATAGAAAACAGACTGGATAGACAGAGTGATAGAAAGAATGACAGATAGAATGATTGATCGATCGATAGATAGATGATAGACAAAGAAATACATAGAGCAATTGATAGGACACAAAGTGATGGATAGGGCAATAGATAGAATGATAAAATAATAGATAGAACAATCGATAGAATGATAGATAGAACGACAGATAGAACGATAGAGTGGTAGAACGATAGCTAGATAGATAGATGATAGATGGATAGATGACAGATAGATAGATAGATGGATGGATGGATAGATGTCTCTTTGGAGGGAAAACTATGTAGATGCTGTTCCAAAATGCAAAAGCGTCACAGCCTGGGGATATCAAAAGTATCTAGAAATATATAACTACAACAGTTATGACATACAGACAACCAAGCTTAAAAAAAAATACAAATATTAAAAATAAAAAGATAAATGACGGTCTCTCTGCCCTTTCCTTATGTCCCCTCTCCCAGTCTGCCGCCACCCTTCCCCCCCTTAACATATCATATTAAATAAGGCACAAATTTACACAAACAATTAAAATTTGGCTAGTTATTGTTCATCTATTTACACAAAACAGTTTTAGTGTTAATATCGATACATTTTAACACAATATAGGAATAACTCAGGACAAGAGTAAGAAAACTTTTTGTTCTGGACTCTTTTGCCGTGTCCTATCCAGGTGCGACCTGTTTCAGTGTGTCAAACTGCTTCATGGCAGAGCCAATGATGTTTATGGAGCAGAAGTTTAGACCAATCAGATTTCACTGTGGGTGGAGCTATATATAATAGAACACAAAGTGGTCACGGATGGTTTAAGACAAAAACTTAAGATTTACAAAGAAGAGATAGTTTTATCGGTTTATCACACCTGGATAGGACACAGTGTTTGATGTTTCCAATGTAAGAGATTTAAAAATTTGGATTCACTTTCACCAATTAAATGATTTTAACAGAGGAGACAAAGGTTAAATACTGGAGCACCTCACACTGATTCTGGAGCGTATAGACAAAGAATACATTCTTCTTAGGTATATACATACATCTCCTTTATAACACTAAGACTGATTCACCTCACTTGGGCCCGAGCGTTCAGATGTAACTGTTTCTCTAGCCATATTTAATCATCTGAATTTAAACTTTATTGAGTTTGAGTTGTTATAACTGCATTACACTGGAGTGGACAGAATGGGGTGGAGATTATTGCTTATGGATTTTACAGAGATCACTTCAAGTTGTGTGGGCATTTCAACAGCACATCTGCTTTCAAAATAAGGCGAAGGAACTTGAGGGGGCTAAACCATTTCAGTAATCTAGATACATACACTGGGTATGTATATGTACACACACATACATATATATATATATATATATATATATATATATACACACACACACGCACACACGCATGCATATATACACATTTCTAATTGGAATCAGCACAGTTCATCAACTCTACATCAACAGAATAGTTAAGCCAAAGCAAGAAAGATCAGAATATCAAACAAGGTGTGTACACACTTGTTTGGATAAAAGTTCAGGTACAGAGTTTTGGATCAGTGACACCTGTCTAGACAGTCCAAAGTAACACCATAAAGCCACACACTTATCACTGTGGCAGCTAAATCTAGGTGGACTCCTGTAACTCCTCCTCTCCTAATGGCCAATAGCTGAGCAATACCAATATGGTACAAATATATTCATGAAACAGAGAAAAACAAGTCATAGTTCAAATGTAAAGTCGACAACACTGGCAGCCAATCTCCAGAGGATTTTTTTCCCATAAAGGCAAGTTTTTCATCCAGTCTTTTAATTGTTCATGACCACAATCAGTTCTGAGAGGTCGAGTAGCCTTTTTACGAAAAACCACAGGCTTTTCTTCTCCATCGTTCAGTAGTTGAACTTCCCTGCCTGGTTGACAGGCGAGCTAGCAGGGATGAACAGCGGTTTGGGTGGGACATCGGGCTTGAGCGAGGCTGTCCGACGGACAATAGCTCCACGGTGGACTTCTGGCTGCTCGCTGTAGCTATGTTGGCGAGTTAGGTATCCATTAGGGATGAGTGGGTGCCGTACGTCGCAACCCGAACTGCTGCCGTTAGAGTTCATTCGAGAGAGCAGGAGGGGCTGATGGGCGCTGCGCTGGTTGAAGCTGTGTTGCCGTGGCACCACGCCCCCGCTGGGCATCTTGGGAGTGGTTATCAAAGAGTGCCGTTGAGACGGGTGACGGGACACTCTCTCTAGAGTAGATTGATGATGGGGAGGAATCTCTGGTGGGACATCCATGCGGCGAGTTAGACTGTCCCGAGGAAGCGTGGAGGAACTGTAGTACGGTGCAGACTCTGTTTCTGGGATCTGCGGCTGTATGCGGTTTGCGAACACCATCTGACCAGCGTTGGCTGACATTGACGAGGTGAGGACAGTGGGACTCTTGCCTGTAGCCACATTGATTTCGTGGATGTGTTTCAGAAGCTCGTCGAGTGAGGTGACGTCCACAATCTTGTGTGGGTAGCAGTGATATGGCTGGCTTGCCATACGCTCCACATTGTGGACTTTGCGTTCCTCCATGTGTGCTGAGCTACCTAGTACTTGTCCGTTGGTCAGTCCTTGGGAGAAGGGGAAAATCTGATGCTGCATTCCAGTGGTTGGCCGAGATGCTCCCATGTTATGGGACTTGGGTTCTTTAGCATTATTGCAGTTTTGATTCTTCTCCCATTGGTTCTTGAAGGCCTTCATACTCTTGATCGGGAGCTCTGGCGTCGAATCAGGCGTGGGAAGGCCAGAGAGCTCTGCAGAGTGGTGATGATGTGGGTGAATGAGTTCTGTCATGGCAGCATGATGGGCATTCCTGCGATGCACCTGCTCTTTTCCATTCGCAAAGAAAGAGTTGTAGAGTTTGGGTGAAGATACCTCCAGCTTCTCGTCTTTGTTTTGGCTCTCCAGCAAGCCGTTTAGCTTGGCCAGGCTGCGCAGGGATAGAGCATGTGGGATTGGTGCTTCTGGATCTTTCGACAGCCTTTTGGTCTTGTTCACGTTGTGGTTGCAGTAACAGGAAACGAGGAATCCGGAGAGGAAAGCTCCCAGGACAAACGCCACCAGAACACACGCAATGAGCAGAGTGTAGTGAACACTGTGGTTGGACTTATCTACCTCAGGGGGTCGGCGCACTCCTGCAGAGAGGGGAAGAGAGCGAGATGAGTGCACTGTAAAGACACAGTGAGGTGCCAGTTAGGTTAGCTTTTAACAGTTTGAGAGTCTGTAGAGTTCTTAGCAGACTTCTATTCATGTTAGAAACTGCTGACAAACAAAGCAGAGCGCTGGCTTAGCAGGCTGTTCAGAATCAATCTGCAAATGCTCATTGGTTCAACATCAAATAGCGCTAGAGCCTCAAGAACAATTGCTAATGGTCTTGTAGGGAGCTAAGTGGTTCTCTCATTAGCCACAGTCTCAAGAGCAGCAGTGCTATGTGCTTGACTCACAGCTGATTGTGCTGTTCTACACTGAGCTGCATATGGCGTTAAGGTGGTGCGAAAATGATATGGAGATGTTTTCAGTGACTGCAAATTAAAATGAATGCACAGACCACCTTACGGTCTTAATGAGCTGAGGGTAGAGGTGATTTCGCTAACATGTGCATGCTCAGATAATTAGTAACTCCCACTGCCTTCTGCGCAGTCAGCCTTTCCTTGTTTTTCTCATTTTTCTGTTATTCTTTATTTATAAGAGAGCCAGTAAACGGAAAATCTGCTGTTAGAGGTATTTTACATCTAGAGTTATTTTACAATGAGCTGTAAGCTGCTTTGGTAAAAAAGTGTCAGCTTAGAAACTAAATGTTATGTCTTGATTAATTTTAATACAACAAAGACACCATGAAATCAATTGACGAGCACAGATTCCTTTACAGTGTTAATGTATTGGAACTGGAAATTTGGGCGGGACATGTAAAATGGCTCGTCTTACTTTTGTAAAAGCAGCCTATGATTTATTTATACACATCACAGCCATGAAAGTGAAGAGAAGTGAAAGAAAGCAAGATAGATAGATGGATGGATACAAAGATGAAAATAAATGAACAAATAATACATAAATAAAAGCTAGATAACTAATAACGCTAGTAAAGTTAAAGCTAGAAAAAAGAATAGCTAAATAAATGCTTATAACTTGCTAATCAAAGCTAACATACAGGAAGTAAATTCGTATTTTGAGCCCTATTTTAAAATAATAAAAAGATATTCATGGAAAAATGTTCAAATATCTGTTTATTACAATTTATTACACCTTTATCTTATCAAATGAAAATGTCTACAGGGCAACATTTGTTGCACACTGTAGAGAGCCAAAACTAAAGATAGCTTAAAAGATGTTATTAGCTGCTTAAGACTTTTGGCAAGGCCAACAAAGTCTTACTGATGCTCACGTCAGCGAACAGCAATGGCAAACACAACACAGTGTAAGAACAGAGTGGGTGGACCACCGTTTGTGAGTTATCGAGTTAGGGAGAGAGCGAGTGAGACACTATTGTGCTTTTTCTAGCTGCTGCAAGCAAAAATACAACTATGAATGCATAATAACTCTATGTGAGAAAACAAGGATAATCTTCCTTCAGGCATCAATACAAACACATTAGCAGAGCAGCAACTGTGCTTTGCTAGCTATAGCAGGTGGAAAGCTTCCCGCCAACTAAATTCTCTCCTGTAAAAATGTTTCTGCCTAACTGTTTATAGATGCAAACCAGAATGAGTTATAGCTAAGTAAACTTCTAAAAGAGTAGCCTAGTGCGCATACATCTCCATGTCTCACAGAATAGTTACTGGAAGCATGTAACTTTTTTTTTGTTCTTTTAATAAGATGGGGTTTCTGAGGCATCATAACTGACATGTTTAATGTTTACATACAACAGAATCAATCTTCTAATACAGTGTTTCCCAACCGGGGTGCCGTCTGTCGAGAGCAGTGGTGCCGTGTAAAAAAATCATTTTTTAATATTTTTAAATTGCTAAAATGTTAAAAAAAGCATCTATTATATAATATCCATTTCTGATGTCGCCAATAATTAAGAGATGCACCAAAATTTCGGCTGCCGGAAATTAGCTCACCTCTCAGGTTTCACTTTCATGTGGTA
>NW_015548184.1:37134-41847 GCF_001515605.1 Sinocyclocheilus anshuiensis | reverse complement strand
ATGGGCATCTCTGGTAACGCTGCCCTCTCATTCATTGATCTGCTAACCGTTATGTTATGCTCACGTGTCCTCTGATAATAATAGCTTTCTAGGATTAAACATTTATTTGGATAATTGGTAAAAAAAAACAAAACAAAAAAAAAATGTATATCTTAACCCTACTGTTAGATCTACCTGAAAAACTAAAAAGCAATTTATTTAATTCGAAGGCCTGTCGTTATTTTTTATTTGTGCTATCATTATTAATTTCTTTATTTGTTCTTATTTTATTACTGACTGCTTACTTGTCATTTTTTATTCAATTCAAAGTTTGAAATCAAGCTATCTCGTGCTACTGCACCAAAATGACCCCACTGTAAAATTAAAAAAACACTCGAGTGAGCAAAAATTTGTGGGATAGCTAGTTATAATGGTAATTAAATAATGTTTACATATGTATAAAAGCCTACATTAAAATCTGTCATATAAATTGGTCTCTTCATTAGAAATTAGCCTACTGATTGCCACCATTGATGGACAAAATTTGTTAATAATATTAAAAATATCTGTATGACATTATATTCTGCAGTTCTTCCCTGTTGTACCGAATATCTATACTTTTCAAATTATCATATCGAAGATAGAAATTTAAATATTGTGACAAAATTAATTTTGTAGGGTGCCACAAGTTTGTT
Organism: Sinocyclocheilus anshuiensis; assembly: GCF_001515605.1. Taxonomy (NCBI): domain Eukaryota; kingdom Metazoa; phylum Chordata; class Actinopteri; order Cypriniformes; family Cyprinidae; genus Sinocyclocheilus; species Sinocyclocheilus anshuiensis. The sequence goes on along the minus strand of NW_015548184.1, from coordinate 41,173 downwards.
AAAATTTCCAAAGGGTGCCGCGACTGAAAAAAGGTTGGGAAACACTGTTCTAATAGACCTGCCAGAGTTTGCCTCATTTTCTTGCACGCTATAACAGACTTGTGTGCAAATATACTGGAAGATGTTATGAATAGTAGAAGGGACCTTTATCTTCCTCTGACTCATTCGTCTGCTTTCTGCTGGTCTATAAACTGAGGTCTTTGGCCCCTGGGAAGCACTGAGGGCCGACATATGCTACGCGATGGGTGACTCACAAACACACTTTTAGTGTCACAACAGGTTTGTAGTCCTCTTTCATGACTCAATAGTATTTTGTACTGTACACTCATACTTCTAAAGGTAATTTTTTAAAAGCCCAAATTAGATATCAAATCTTAATATTAAGTCATCAGTATCCAAATAAAATACCAGGCTGAATGTATGCTAACACTTTATAGCACTACAGTTTATATTCAAGCTAACAATGGAATAGTAGACACAAAAAAAATAAATAAAAATAAATAAAAATACATAGATAAAATTTAAATATATATCTAGTTGACTTTGTAATTGGGTCAGTTATTTTCAGGGGCATGCAAACAAGATGATCATCAGTTAAAAAAAAAAAAAAACTATATAAGAGCTTTTGGCTGCCGGCTTATCTCCATTTTAAAGAATCTTGGCAGAACAGAGGCTAATAAATATAGCATAAATATGTGAAGAACAGGGACAGGCATAATACAGACCTAACTTTGCCAAAAGACAATCAAACAGAAAGAAGGAAAGAAAGAAAGCAGAAGGATAGAGGACAGAGAATTATTGAAAAAGGAAGGAGAAAACAAAAAATTAACTAAAAAATGTATATCATTGAAAATATTTAATAATATAAATGAATTAAATATACATATAAAACAAAATACATGAAAATAAAAACAAACAAATTAGGAACAAAGGAAGAAAGTAAAACAAAAATGTATATTTGAAACAAGTACATAGTAAAAATACAAATAATAATAAAGAAAGAATGAATGAAAATGAACATGGTAGTACTGAAAGTATGAGAGCGGGTGGGGAAGAGAGGAGAGGGAGGTGCTTTCACTTTCTCCTGGCTGTGAATTGTATAGGCCTCTGTCAAAATCCAATAACTCCTCATTGACTCAAAGAAAGAGAGAACGAGCATGAAGAGGAGAGAAAAGGGATAGAGAGAACGGAGGAAGATGACTACTGTAAAAAAAAAAAAGAGAATGACAGATTTATGGAGAAAGGAGAGGAAAAAAATGAATGGTACTGAGAGTCAAGCGAGTGGGTGAGAAGAAAAGAGGTTGATAGAGTGAAGTGGTGGGGAGAAATGAGTGACAGATTTTCAGTGGTGAAAACTTTAAGTCTTTCAATCTTCCTTTCGGCTGTGTGAGGGATTGTGTAGGCCTCTGTCAAAACCCTAGTAACTCCTTCTCAAAGAACTGGAGAGTGGGAGAAAGAATTGCTGGAGACGTCCATAAAAAGCTGAAGGGCAAAAAAAGTGTGTTTAATTGAAAGCAGACTTGTGAGCAATCTCTCAAAGCTCTGCTAAAATATAAGTGTGTATATACGAGGGCTGCCAAAGTTAACATGTTCATTTAAGATAAAAGTAATGGAGTAAAATTTGGTTATCACCATTTATATAATAATGACATTAAAACGGCTTGAAATTATTTGAACCTTAGCAAGAGCAGCAGAATAAGTCTCCATGTTCAGAACGCACGTAATCTCAGTCAGGCTTGTTTATCTGTAAAATATGGAGAAACTTGATGGACAAAGGCCTTTTTAATGGCAGATTCATATATAAATTACTTTTAGATGGGACTTTTATCAAAAGTCATTAGGATAGCAGAATTTTATTATTAGTGAAGCTCAACAAATATGAAATATCACCTATAACATCATTAAATGAACTGCTGTGGGCTAGTGGTAAAAACATGATAAATATTTTTAAATTTTTTATTCTGTAAAGGGATACTTCACTCAAATATGTGAATTCTGCCATCATGTATTCACCTTTATGTTGTTCCAAACCCATATGACTTGCATTTTTCTGTGGAACATAAATGGTATTTTGAAGTTTTTGTACATACAAATTCATACAAGTAAACAATAACAGAATTTTCCTTTTTGGGTGAACCATCCCTTTAACATTTTCACACACAAACCCTTGTTTCTTTGAATGCTTTGTTGGTGTCTATTCTTTTCTCTCGCTCTCTGTGTGTGGTTGATTGCCCGTGAAAAGCTTGGGAATGGAACTTTTTATGCACCATAAATTTGATATCACTGAATAGATCAGGCCCATTTGGTGATAGTGGGATCCTAGGAGTCACAGAGCTTCAAGGGCTATTGTTGTTCAGTTTATGCTCTTTATCTCAGAACAAAGGTGAGAAGAAAACGGCCTTTTCCTGGGGGACTATATCTATGTAGGTCTTCAGGTTTTCTGTTTTGATTTTTGCTTAAGAGGAGGAGGAATAATATCATCTGTAATGAGACTACACTGTTAAAGCATATTCTCTGGCATCTATGGTTCCTTGAAGAACCTTTAACATCCGTAGAACCTTTCCATCACACATTTAATCTGAAAATTGATATTGAAGTTATTTAAATGTTCATAACACTAAGAAATAAATGGTTTCATCACAATGAAAACCCATTTTTATTTTAAGTATATTGGCCATCACTCACTTGGTGTTTTTAGGAGAAGTTAATAATTAGTTGTGTTAGGCTCATGGCTTTCCACAACATTCAATAGTCTCGCTTCTTGATTACCCAATTACATCTAGTGTTTTTGCGCTGATGTGAAAGCAGCAATGCTGTCATAAATAATCTTTCTCGGGCTGCATGTGGAATAAGCAGGACATGCCGAGATCCTGCAGCTGGGAATAGTGTAGTTGTAATCACGCAGATGGGTTTTTTGCTACTGGTATTGCTTTTTCAAACCAAGAGGTTCTTTAGTAGTATCGTACTAGTTGGCGAATTCAACATTTTAAATGGTAAAGCTTTAAATTTAATTTGTATACCATCAAGTGGATGGGAAATCATCAGCCTTCAGAAATAGTGATGAATGTCTGTGGGGTCTTGGCTGAGAGGCTTTTACAAATTCACTGCTGTGCTGAACAATGCTGCATTGTCTTTAGAACTTTCCAGACGGCTTTATAGAGGGCTATGAGAAGTTGAAATCAAGCCCTTTTGTATCTAGTTCAACACAAGTAAATGCCAAAAATGGGAGCAAATTAATTCAGTCAAAAGGTGACTGACATCATCTGATCTCCACACAGAAGTGCAAAATCCGCTGGAAAATTAAACATGGATGAGTATTACTTTACCTCATGATGGAATATAATTGACAATATGAGCAGGCACACAGAGAACAGCAAACAAAAGTAAATAATTGAGCACGTCTGAATCAGTGAACGCAGGAAATGAGAAAATATTCTGTCTGAATAGATTTGCTTTTTCAGCTCAGCGCTCTTGTCCCCTAAATGCTTTATTTGATAGATTCTGCAGAAGCTTTTATGAAGTCAATGTAAATGGTTTGATAGGAATTGACATGAAAGTGGTATTATTAACATCTTTGGACATTAGCATCCTTCTTAAAAATACAGCATAGTGATCATATACAATTAATAATCAGTTAAGTCCTTTTCACATAACTCGCATCAGGGCGTGATCTTAACAGAAGCACACGTGCCGTTTTTTTACCTTCACATGGAAACGATGTGGATAAAGTCATGGCGGAGAGACATTAAGAGGTTGCTAGGTAGCAAGAGAAACATTATTATATGGTTGATTATATATAAACCATATATCGTTAGCAAACAAACAAGTTAACATGCATATGAGCTCTGAACAAAAAAAGTCCAAGCAATTGTTTTGATTGGCTATTATTATTATTTTATTATTATCTTCAAAAAAGAAAAACTAAAAGGCATTTTATATCATATACACTACCGCTCAAAAGTTTGGGATCAGTAAGACTTGTAATGTTTTTGAAAGAAGTCTCTTATGCTCATCAAGGCTTCATTTATTTGATCAAAAA
>NW_015548184.1:28202-37066 GCF_001515605.1 Sinocyclocheilus anshuiensis | reverse complement strand
ATGCAAAGCTGAATTTCCATCAGCCATTACTCCAGTATAAAGTGTCACATGATCCTTCAGAAATCATTCTATTATGCCGATTTATTATTAGAATCATCAATGTTGGTAACGGTTGTGCTGCCAAATATTTTTTTGGAAGCTGCGATACTTTTTTCAGGATTCTTTGATGGATAAAAAGTAAAAAAAAACAGCATTTATTCACAATATAAATCTTTTCTAACAATATAAATCTTTGCTATCACTTCTTAACAATTTAACTCATCCTTGCTGAATAAAAGTTTTAATTTCTTTAAAAAAAAGAAAGAATAAAAATTTACTGACCCCAAACTTTTGAACGGTAGTGTATATTGTTAGAAAAAATGCAGCATATTAGAATGATTTCTGAAGGCTCATGTGACACTTTATACTGGAGTAATGGCTGATGGAAATTCAGCTTTGCATCACAGAAATAAATGATATTTTAAAGTATATTAAAATAGAAACCATTATTTTATATTGTAATAACATTTTGCAAGATTACTGTTTTTTTTCTGTATTTTTGATCAAATAAATGCAGCCTTGATGAGCATAAGAGACTTCTTTAAAAAACATTACAAGTCTTACTGATCCCAAACTTTTGAACGGTAGTTTATATGTCTATTTAAGTAAATAAATGTTAATAAATGTATAAATAATACAACAAATTATGTTGTTTCCCTCTAAATTCCACATTCCTTTGGGGTTGCTGCATAACTAATTTCTGTGACAATACCATCCATGTAATGATACCTCATGTAAACTGTCCAGTAAACATAGGCTGTGCTTGGAAAGGTTAGCAGTGAACAAGTTTGAGAGCTGCACCACCAGACAGTATCAGGGGTAACGCTGTAGATTTCAATGCACTGGATAAGGCTGATGCGAATCATGTGAAAGGAACTTTAGAATCCACAAAAGTCAACACATTTTACAGAACATGACATTTCAAAACATCATGCATAATATGATGCATCATGCATTCAAAGCTGAATAAAGCAGGTATCTGATAAGAGAGCGACTCTTCTCTTCAGCAGACACGCTTTCAATCGAGAGATGACGTTAGATTCATGCAGCGGATTCACACATACTTTTTGACACACCACACAAGCAGATAGGGAAAGAAATGCGAAAACTCAATGGAAGTCAGTGGCCGCTCAAGCTAGAGATCTTACGACCCTAGAGAAGCAAACAAGCATGCGGGAAACAATCGAACTCGCTACAGCCTCACTCTGAAGCCTGAGTTGCTCAAGTAGCTCTAATCCTTAGAAGAAAATTATGAACTATTTGAGACAAAAAAAAAAAGAGGCAACAGACAGTTCTAGAAGAACTAAAAAAGCTGAAGGCCATAATCCTAAAGTCGGACTACAGAGCTCAGGCTTTACGAGACTCTAAACTAAACCCAGAGCGGGAAAATAAGAGAGGCTTTAGAACTTAAGAAGGTGAAGCATTAGTCTGAAAAAACAGGCAGGTTAACAGAACACTACATCTCTCTGGTCAGAAGGACCGGAGGAAGAGAGGGAAGGGGCAAGGAAAAGGAGAGGGGGGCAGAGGGTTTTAGGAAGCGCATTATATGGATCCGAGCACCGTATGAGCCCACAGTTCTTTAGAAATAACTAGTGTGTGTGCACTATTTAATAGCCTGTGTGTCGAGTCTGCATGTGTCTGGGCATGTGCTGGCTTGATATAAAGAGGATTTTTCAGGGAAAACGGAATCTATTTTTTGTGACCTTTGGTGATGGACATTATTACCTGGCTCTGGCAACATGGGCGGCAGGCTGACTGTGATGTGACCTTTGGTGATGGACATTATTACCTGGCTCTGGCTACATGGGCGGCAGGCTGACTGTGACATTTACAAGTGAAACACTTTAATGAGAAGGACGTCACTTTGCTCTTTTCGGGAGCAGAGCTCCTATAAAGTTGATTAAAGCAGTTACCACACCTGCGTTTGCCGAGCCTAGATTTGGTGTGTGATTGGAATCAAAATCAGCAGATTTCTCACTCCGTCCTTTTCCATTATCCTTCCACTTTCCCGATGCGGAAGCCTCGATGTCTTCCACCCAATTTCAACATGTTTCCATCTCTCGCCGACTCCCTAAACCTCAGGCTCTCTCTTTGTTTCTCCCCGTGCCGTGGTATTAATAGCCTCTCTGCAGGACTGAATGCGTCTTCAGCCCGGAGTTCAGCCAGAGTTCATTGTCAGTTCATCTTCGACTGTGTTTTAATGAGTTTCAGAATCCGCCCACCCTCTCATGGCAGTCCGTCCTCCAACACTCACGCAAATTATCAGGGGGCCAGAGTTCCTGCCATCATAACACTTATTGGAGTGTGTGAATGACCTGCGAGAAGGTGTGTTTAAAATAACATTAACGAGCGGATGGACTCGGCAGCCACCACCTCAGAACAAACAGAGGTTTAGTTTCGGCAGACATCATTATCGCTCTCCTTTTATATATACTGTATATAGAGGGAGAGAGATTCACCCACACATGCTAAAGTCAACACTACCTAAAGCTGTAGGAATGGAATGGATCGCTTGACTCTGACCCTGTGCACTAAAATAAACCGTGATGACGCAGACTGTGAATAAAGGAAAAGACTGAATCATTAGCAAATAACATTTTAACTAACAGATCATATAATTGAGATCTAGCTATGAGTTTTAATTTGGTCAATTAAATTACGGACAAAAATGTTAAGTTTTTTTTTTCCGTAATGAAGAGAGCACGGCTCCATCTCCACACTGCCTGGCTTCAAGTCAGGAGAACCCTGCCCTCCCCGCCTCCCCTCCTCGGGGCGGGTACCTGTCTCAGAGACACCCTTGACTTTAGGCAGAGCTGGCCCCTGATTGGTTGTGCTGGCACTTGTGGGTGAGGTCTTTCCTGTGGTTGTATTGGAAGGGGCAACAAAGTTACTTAAGAAAAATATCCATGAAATGCATTTTAAATCAGGAAAACATCCATTTAAATATGCGAGTTCAACACATTTCCATTTTGTACAATATCAGTTCACCCAAGAATGAAAATTCTGTCACCGTTCTCATGTCATTAACAAACTTTATGATTTTCTTTCTTCTGTTAAACGCAAAATAAGATTTTTTTTTGTGATGGTTTTGGACCTCACTGACTTTAAACAAAACAGGTTTAAACTGAATGAATATAATAAACTGAAGTAAAATGACTTGAATTCTTACTTCATATTTTTTGGATTTAGTAATGTAAGAAATATATAAAAAAAAAACGAAATAAAAATGACAAAAGCATATAAAATTACAAAAAAACTAAAATCAAAATGTAAATAAAGTAATTTTAAATATCAATATAATATAATATAATATAATATAATATAATATAATATAATATAATATAATATTAATACAACTGAAAACCGCATTAGACCCCACTGACTTTCATTGAGTGGATGACCTAAAAAAAAAACAAAAAAACCCCCCAAACAAACAAACAAAAAAACCCCCACACCTTTTGCATCCCCGTTGAAGAAAGCATGTTATACGGCATTATAACAACATGAGGGTGAGTAAATTAAGTAAATTGAGTTTTCATTTTTGTGTGAACTATCCCTTTAAATAGCTTAGTAAAAGATTTCAGAAGTTGTAAAGTTTATGTGAAGGGTGCTATAGAAATCACAGTACAAATCACGTAAAACACGAAAAAAAAACAAAAAAAACCATCTTGCAGCAAAATCAATAAAACATTTTCTTTGTTTCGTTGTGCCACCGCATGAATTTCTAGCCCCAGAGTATTGCAGAATCGAAACTTGGACTTGGAGGCATCTGATCTGAGCTGAGCTAATCTCACAGAAGCTTCTTTTTGAACAGTTTCCCCTCCCTTTCTCCTTTTCCATCCATTCCCCCACAAAGTGCTGATCCTAAACATACTTGCGGACCACATACTTTGAGGATATCCTCATAAGTCTGATTCAGAGATTTAGCTCTCTTCGTTCCCCGGCGACTTTAAGTACCAATGACCTTGCGGGGTTCTCCTTCTGAAAGACTCAGCATCCTCTGGCTCGGGCTGCTGTGAAGAGCTCCATCACCGGACTAATGCTTAATGTAGCGGCACACAGTACTCATGAGCAGCAGCCGCTTGTCCGGGGCCAAACGCGGAGCCCATCCTCCACTTGCCCACCTCTAAATAAAGCCCGTCATCTTGCCATCTGTGCCACACAGTGACCGATCAACAGGGAGCTCGCGGCCGGCACACGGGACGCTTTTATTATCATTCCGTTTCCATTCTATTTAAAGAGTGCCGGAAGAAAAGAGCTGTCGGAAAACAGTGGTGCATTGTGGGAATTTTGGTCCACCTTTCATAATGGGATGGCTTTATCACGCAGTGGGAAGACAGCGAGAGTTCTGAGGATGTAATAAGTTCTCTTGAATGCAGGTAGAGCTGTAATTACCGTGCCGAGGTGCCGTGGGAGGCTTTGTCCCAGCGTGAGGTGAGGAGCTGCACTGCCGTGTCATTTCCAGGAGCCATGGCGGCTGAATGAAGCGGCGGGGAAGCTCACTGAATGTGTGCACCCACTGTGTGCTCTTTCACAGAGAGGAGCACCGGGACATGCCGGCCAGCATCCCACACCTCCATGACACTACAGCCCATCCTCTCTCCTTCCTTTCTGCCTTCATTGTTTCCTCTTTGATCCATCTCACATCCTTCATTCCTCCCTTCTTTAAACTCTGTCCTTTTAGGGTTAGCCCTAACCCTCTTTCCTTAGGGTTAGGGTTTTTCAGTCCTTCATCAATCTATTCAAACTTCCTTCCTCTATTCTTCCTTGCCTCCTTCATTAATCTATTCTTTCTTCATAAATAAATTCTTCGTGAATCTATTCTTTATAATTAATCTATTCTTTCTACCTTCATGAATCTATTCTTTCTACTGTCATAAATCTAATCTTTCTTTGTGAATCTATTCTTCATTATTCTTTCTTCCTTCATGAATCTATTCTTTCTTCGTGAATCTGTTCTTTCTTCGTGAATCTGTTCTTTCTTCATGAATCTATTTCTTTCTTCGTGAATCTGTTCTTTCTTCGTGAATCTATTCTTTCATCTATCATGAATCTATTCTTTCTACCTTGACAAATCTATTTTTCTTCATTATTTTTTATCCTTAATGAATCTATTCTTTCTTCATGAATCAATGCTTTCTTTTTGAATCTATTCTTTCTTCATGAATTAATGCTTTCTTTGTGAATCTATTCTTAGTGAATCTACTCTGTGGACTCTCTAATTATCTATTCTTTATAATTAATCTATTCTTTCTACCTTCATAAATCTAATCTTTCTTCGTGAATCTATACTTTGTCATTAATCTATTCTTTCTACCTTAATGAATCTATTTTTCTTCATTATTCTTTCTTCCTTCATGAATCTATTCTTTCTTCGTAATCTGTTCTTTCTTCATTAATCTGTTCTTTCACCCATCATGAATTTATTTTTGCTACCTTCACAAATCTACTTTTCTTTATTATTTTTTATCCTTAATGAATCTATTCTTCATGAACCTATTCTTTCTTCATGAACCTATTCTTTCTTTGTGAATCTATTCTTTCTTCATTAATCTATTCTTTCTCCATTCATATTTTTCTTCCATCATTAATCTATTCTTTCTACCGTCATGAATCTATTCTTTCTTTTTTCAATCGGTTCTTTTTTCTTTCTTCCTTCATCTATTCTTTCTTCCTTCATAAATCAATTATTTTTTCATTATTCTATTATTCCTTCTTTAATCTATGCTTGCTTTATTAACCTACTCTTCCTCACTTTCTTCCTCTCTTCATCTATTATTCTTTCCTTTCTTATTATTATACTTCCTCCCAACCTTCCTCTCTTCCTTCTTTCCATCCATCAACTATCTACCTTTTCTCCCTTCCCTCTAATACTGTGAAAACAGACAGAAAGACAATGCGGGGAGTTATTCACTTCTCTCTAACTGGCTGATGGACAGATTGCAGGCTGTCTTAGAAATATTTTGGTACTATAATCAGCTCAGAAAACAGTGGCACTGATTCATTAGCTGAAGATTAGAACAGAACAAAGCAGGTGACTTGGAAATGTTATTTACTAAATCTCATCTGCGCTAATAACCTCATGTGACTAATCCAGATGGTAATACAAGGATTTAGAGAAATATACTGGATATTTCACATCATTCACAGAAGACAGGAGCGCTGATGTGTGTGTGTGTGTGAGAGAGAGAGAGTCAGAGTGCATTGTGTGTGGTACAATAGCTGTATGCTCTGACCCGGATCACACTGCATCCACTGGCACGCTTTAGAAGCAAAACCAGACAACACCACCCAGGGATGTTAACACACACTTTCACACACACAGGCCAGCTGTCAGCTAGTATTAGCTCATGACTGTCTGAAATATAATACAGTTCGCAAAAAAAGAAAAACAAACCTTGCACATTTCTATTTCACACACACTTTCCTTCCCTCTTTCACACGCTTCCTCTCTCCCTCCAAAACACACACATATGCTCTCTCTCTCTCAATATCTTTCATCTTTCATCACATGCACCGTCTATCACAACATACACACCCTATGTTCCTCTCTCTCTCACACACACACACACACAGACATACCGTCACACATCCACTCGGTGAGAAAATTAATTTGTCAGATCGTGATTTTCAGTTGTTCCTCCAAAGCTTTTGCTCAGAGCTCTCTGATACGGCCCACAGCCCTGCAGGACATTTCTGTCTGCAGTCCAGATCTGCAGCCTGCAGACTCACTGCGGGTCATTTGTGTAACGGACTCTATTGATCTGGGAAACTATCGCCTCTCTGTGAGCTGTTGTAAGAGCTGCTCAGAGGTCAGAACAGTACAGATTGAAGATTAATGCATGTGTGCGTGAAAAGCAAACTGTCGGATACAAAAAAAAGACATGTAATATTCACACCAAGAGATCAGTGACAGAATGTGAAAAAAAATTATAGCAATCTGTGCCTATTGTTGAATACAAGACCCAACCTTGCAGAATATAATGGCTGGCCATAAAATTTCTGCTTTAAAATGGTCAATGGATATGGACATGACTGTGATTATGGCTGGACAAAGTGTAACCATTTACTAAAGCAATTTGAATGACTGAACTTAAAGCTTATGTGATTGAATTAGTGCACTGACCGTACGCCGAGTCCACTGCAGGGTTCTGCTTGCGAGTCGTGGCCAAGACATCTACAGAAAGAATTAGATGAAGAAAATCTACAGTCAGGCTAATGAACTTCATTACTCGGCAGAAGAATGCTTTATTGTGTTTTTACTATAAATAAATCACATTATTTATTGAACAGTGTTGTCTTATGGTAACATATTGGATCTGCACTGATGCATAAAAGCAATAAGCTATTCGAGGCCATGCATTAAAGCAATCTTACTATGGCTAAGCAGATTTATATCATAATCATAATGATCACTTTAATTTCTTCCCTTTTGCAATTACAACACAAGAATGCACACAATACATGAATCTATTATATATGGGACTGGCGATGAAAATTAGCAATAGGCTAACTCTGGCACAATGCATCAAACATTAAAATAAATAAAAATAATAAAAATAAAATAAATGAAATCACACAAAGAAATGTCCACCTTAATGTGAAAAGAGAAAAAATAATTGTATTTTTGCATGTGGATTTTGTGTGTGTGTGTGACATCAATTTCATTAAAGATTTTTGTAATGTACAAAAAAAAAAATTATATATATACTGTAAGATCTGTATAATTTTGAAAGAAGTACTTTATGCTCACAAATTATATGATCAAAAATATAGTACAAACAGTAATATTGTAAAACATGATTAGAATTTGAAATAACTTATAAATTGAATATATTTAAAAATGTAATTTATTCCTGTGATGGCAAAGCTAAATTTTCATCAGCCATTACTCCAGTCTTCAGTGTCACATCATCCTTCAAAATCATTCTAATATGGGATTCTAATAATACAAGATTCTTTGATGAATATCACTTTTGAGACAATTTAATGTATCTTTGCTGAATAAAAGTCTTAATTTATTTTGAACCGTAGAGTACATTATATTATAATTAATTAAAATCAGCATCAATTAAATAACACTATGATTTAGCATTTACATTATATGTCAATTTGGGAAGAGGTGCTTAATTGTCATTAAAAAAATGCCACAATGCACAAATCTTGGAAAAATGTGATTTCTTTTTGTCTCTTTTCTTGTTGGAGAGAAACACGACCCATGCATGTTCCCTCAGAAAGGTTCTAGAGTTCTGGAGTTGTAGTAGGGATGTAAAAATGGTGTGAATGAGTTATGATCTCTGGGAGCAAGTCAGCTTGGACTGTCTGGAACTCACCATGACAGCTGTCTGGGTACTGAGGATATCCACTCTCCACATACTGCTCAAATCCAGACCTGTGACAGAGACCGAGAGAAGGAGAGCGTGAGCAGCAGAAGGAGTGAGAAAGAGGACAAGAGAGTGACAATCATTCTTTTGTGAGCCTCTCCCTGAATGATCCCTCTAATTAGTTGTGCTGTCAGCAGTCTGTTGTTGCTCTCCAAGCAACTGTAAAGGGAAATAACATGTTACAATTTGATTGAGGCTCGAATGTCTGACATACAAGGACACTTCCTATATACCATGACTGACAGCCGTGATTTAGCAGCCATAAGATGAGAAACAAATGCAAATGTATAGGTACAGAATTTATACATACGCAAGAATTCAAAATTAAGTAGGTGCCAAATGAAAGTAAATTTGGCAATTTTATAGGAACTGCAACATATTAAAACTATGCGACTACTTGTAACAACTTTTTTTCCCCTCAGTGGAAGATTTATCATGATT
>NW_015548184.1:16454-28034 GCF_001515605.1 Sinocyclocheilus anshuiensis | reverse complement strand
CCCCCCCCCCCCCCAGTCTATCTACATTTTTTTTACCCTACCAAAACTGCATTTGGTGATTCATATGAAGAACAATCCTTGCATTAAGCCATAAAAAAAAAAAATTGACTGTGTGTCTATGTTTTTGTGACAGACGCATTTTCATGGAGAGATGGAGACTGACTCATCTTGTACATGATGCTGTGGGTGTCACAATGACGTGGGCTGTTTTCCACAAATATGTACTGAAAAATAGTGCAATAACAAATATAATAAATATATATTGTAACAAAAAAATGAGGCTTCAACGCTGCTAAAAATATGTACATACAAAATATTAATACAAAATAAGATTTGGGGTTTGATGTTTGATTGATGCTATATATATATATATATATATATATGAATTTAATGTGCACATATGTAATTAATGCATTCACATGTCAAATTAGTGGAGTTTTATTCATTCAAGCACACAAGTGTCACTAAACAGAAGCACCTTCAGTTTTGAGTCTATTTCAGATGTAAGAACCTTTGTGTGTAGAAAATGAGTGTTTGGGCAAAACAGCATATTAAGTACAATTTTAAGAGAATATATGTTTACTGAGAGGGACGTTGCTGACTCATGCAGCCTCACAGCGTAACCACGGTGACACGTTGCTCTGAGCGACTGCAATGTTCGGCTGCTCCTGGCATCACAGAAGCGAGCGTGTCATTGCTGCTCACTGCCGAGCACCTGAGTGACATCTCGCACAAACAGACGCATAACGCGTTCTGTCGGCTTTTGCTTCCTCTCCGTGTTACCATGGAGACAGGATTAGATTAGAGGGCTGTGGTCTAATGGAGCACACAACTCTGTACCTGAATCCAAAATCAGGATTCGCAAAAATCACTACATGCCACTTTTGTCCAAAAACACTTTGTGAGTGCAAAAACATGCATCTTATCCATTATACACCTTGCAATTCAGTTCAGGTGCTTAATGCGCTGATATAATAATTAGTGCATAATTATTGTCATTCATTTCAGGGCAAAGGTGTCTTCGTTTTATGTAAATTTGCAATAAATTGAGGTGCACAAAAAGTGCTATGTGCCTGGTGCAATTCATTTGGCGAAGCTACTGTAGACGAGCTGAAGGGAGTATTACACTGTAAAAAATGATTGTATGAAGTTGTAAAAAGAAAAAAAAAGATTATTGGAGTATGTTTTTTTGTTTTAAAAGATAATACAATTTAAGTCATTCTACATAGTTAAATCACTTGTCACTTGCTGTTTTATTGTTGTGACCATTTCTGAATGAAACTTGTTCCTTCTTTTAATTGAAGTACTTTAAAATGAATGCCATTTATTACATTTTTAAACAACATGTCTTTACAATTTAAATATATGTATAAACTTAATTCCCTCTTAAATATTTTGTCTGACTTGATTTAATTTTGAGTATATTTGATCTAGAGTGGAATCAATATTTTTGTGTAGCACAATATAGGTGTCACAATGACGTGGTCTGTTTTCCACAAATATGTACTGAAAAATATTGCAATAAATACATATAATAAATATATATTGTAATAAAAATGAAGCTTCAATGCTGCTAAAAATATGGATATACATAATCTAAAAAATATGAATACAGAAATTTTGGGGCTTGATATTTTCATGATGCTTTTAAATAAATAAATAAATAAATAAATATGTTTTAAAATAAAAGTTATGTTTTAAAATAAAATACATTTTATTATATTAATTCTACTTAATTCAATGTGTTTTTAGAATTTATATAACTTTATAATTTATTCATATAACTTTATAATTAATTGTGACATTTACTAGCAATTCCTGAATGGAAATTGTTTCCACACTTCTTTTTTTTTTCCCAGTGGGGATTTGGCAGAAAAATTCAGAAGAAAAAACTGCTTTCAGCCAATATATAATGCAAAAAAAAAATAAAAATAAAAACATACATTTGAATGATGGTGGGTGGGTGTTTGAGTATGTAAAAAAAAAAAGAAAAAATAATAATAATAATATATATATATATATATATATATATATAAAAATATAAATATATTTTTCATTATTTATTAAATATATTAAAGAAAAATATACAAGATGTTCCACATGATGTCATTTCATATATAATTTAAAATCATCATGCAAATATCAAGCACCAAATGTTAAACATGGAATAAATTTAACATGCACATACGTAATTAATGCGTTCACGTCAAATTAGTGGAACAAGCTAAGGGGAGTTTTATTCATTCAAGTGCAAGTGTCAATAAACAGAAGCACCTTCAGTTTTCAATGTCTTTCAGATGTAAGAACCTTTGTGTGAAGGAAATGAGTGTTTAGGCAAAACAGCACATTAAGTACAATTTTAAGAGAATATGTTTACTGAGAGGGACGTTGCTGACTCATGCAGCCTCACAGCGCAACCACAGCGACACGTTGCTCTGAGCGACTGCAATGTTCGTCTGCTCCTGGCATCACAGAAGCGAGCGTGTCATTGCCGAGCACCTGAGTGACATCTCGCTCACAGACGCATAACGCGTTCTGTCGGCTTTTGCTTCCTCTCTGTGTTACCATGGAGACGTGACACAGAGGTCTGTGGTCTAATGGAGCACGCAATTCTGTCCAAAATCAGGATTCACACAAATCACTACATGTCACTTTTGTCCAAAAACACTTTGTGTGTAATATTTCAGTGCAAAAACATGCCTCTTATCCATTACACACATTGCAATTCAGTTCAGGTGCTAAATGCGCTGCTATAATTATTAGTGCATAATTATTGTCATTAATTTCAAGGCAAAGGCGCCTTCTTTTTATGTAAATTAGTTTAACAATAAATTGCGGTTCACAAAAAGGGCTATTTTCCTGGTGCGGTTCATTTGGTGAACCTTGATGAGCCCAAGGCAGTTTTACACAGCAAAAAATTATTTTATGAAGTAGTGTTAAAAAAAAAAGACTATTGGAGTATGTTTTAAAAGAAAATACTATTTTAGTCATTTTACTTAACTAAACGTGTCACTTGCTGTTTCTTTGTAATTAATTGTGACATTTACTAGCAATTTCTGAATGCAAATAGTTTCTTCACCTTTGTTTATTTACATATATATATATATATTAAAAATTAAATAAAAATAATAATAATAATAATTTTTAAACAACATGTCTTCACAATTTAAATACATGTATAAACGAGTCAAACATTTGACCACTGCATTTAATCATCACATTTGGAAGTCCTTAGCATTTACACAAACATGCAAATGCAAATAATTCACTCTTAAATATTTTTTCTGACTTGATTTAATTTGAGTATATTAGATATGAGTGGAATTAATATTTTTGTGGAGCACAACAGAATAATGCCTACAAAAAAGATGCAAGAGAAAAAAAAAAACCAAGCTTGCGTACAAACATAACTTATCATCTAACACTGGCACCCAATTTCAGCGCTGTCGAGGCACCTGCCATTCTCCTGCCTCACCCTGCCCTGCATATTCAATCTATCTGAGAACCAGCCCTCTCTACCTGACATGATTTAAAGTCCTTATTTCCATTAACCTGAGAGGGGAGAGAGTGACAGAACGAGAGAGAAAGAGAGAGAGCAGGATGACTTCATCTCATATTGAAGGATAAATGGAAGGACAAGATAAAAAAAAAATCTCCTGCATAAAGTGGTAAATTGGGATCTTGCAGGTGCATAATATCTGAGCATCAATACGCCTCTGAGATGCATGCTTTTCATTATACCTGAATTGGCCAACACACACACACACACACACACACTAGCACAAACAGTCTCTCTCATCATATGGAGATTAAATTGCCCCTGGGAGAGAGCGAATAGGGAAAAGGAGAACACAAAGAGAAAATATCCCACAAGATAATAAAGTCATAGTACGCAGTACGCTGCAAAAAACAAGCCGCAGAGCTGTTCTAAAAATGAGAAAGTCAAAGTATTACCATCGTACATCTATTGCCCTCTTTTCTTACATTTCACCCTCTCAGTCTTGCAGAGTTTCATTAGACGCTGATTAGCATTTAAACACACAGTGCTCTGGAACTAAAGTTTCTCTTGTCTTGTTTCTTGTTCTCATGTCGCCAGACTTAAAGTCAGCATAAAGTTTCTTGTGGTGTATTCAGGCCAAAAGCCTATCAGAAGGGGCCAAGTGACCAAGTGACCAATCACAGTTTGTTTAATGTGACAACCAATTAGTCTGGACATAATGATTTCAGCCCAATATTGCATTTTTTATGTGCAATAAGCATCCTGGTCTGATTGACAAAAGTGCAGAATTGATGGACTTTAATCAGAACAGGTCAAGTTATAATCAATGTAGCGAAATAAAAAAATAAAATGCAGCTAAATGTTCCCTCACTACCAAACAAACAGTACAATTAGCCCTAACAATTAAACAGTGATGAACAGCAGCCTATTTACACTACTGTTCAAAGTTTGGGGTCAGTAATTGATTTACTTTTTAAAATAACTGTTTTCTATGTTAATATATTTTGAAAATGTAATTGATTCATGTGATGGCAAAGATGAATTTTCTGCAGCCATTATTTGAGTCTTCAGTGTCATTTGAAGAGGAATCATTATAATATGCTGATTTGGTGCTCAAGAAACATTTTATATGTTGAAAATGGTTATGTTTGTAGAAACATTGATACTGTATGGTATTTTTTTTTAGTTAAAAGGAAAATCATTTACTTGAAATAGAAATCTTCTGTAGCATTATTAATATTTTTACTGTCACTTTTACTGTCACAATTTAATGCATGCTTGCTGAATAAAAGCATTAAATAAATGCACTGACAAACTAACTTTTGAATAAAAGTGTATTTCATTTGTTTATTGTATAATTCAAATCGGCTATGTACCTTTCTGTTGTAACTGATCTGGTTTATTGTATTTTTAAGGTATTATTGACAAACTTTAAAACACTCTGTCATTCTATCTATATCAGTTTTACATTTTCAGTGCTGTTGCATCTGGTTTCTATGACAGAAACCAAAATTCTAGATTTTAGCCAAGATTCTAAAGCTCTTTATAATTTTAATGCGCTGTATGATTACAGAAGACTTTATGGCATCTGACAGCACAAGATGTATGACTCTGACATAAGTTTGGCTATGGAAGCATATAATTGAATGCTGAAGTAAACCAAAGCTCTTCTGGGACATTGATAAGTACTCTCCACAAGTTCCGTCCATTTTGTTGGCAGCGGTCTGGAAATCTGCTGTGTACATAATCATTTTCATGAGTTCAAGATGAAATGATTCCCCATCTCTGTTTATAGAGATCAATACTCACATTAGGACACATTAAGAGTCAATAATTGAGTTTATGGCCAGAAAATATAATTAAAGACTGTGACCAGGTTACAGAGAAAGTGTATAAAAACCATCATTAAATTAAATGCATTCAGCGAAATAAAATAACTTAATTCCTACATCTGTTGCAGGATTTGTTTGGTGTGTAGACAAATGCACAGATCAGCAATAGCATGTTAAGAATACGATACTGATCTCCCAGTAACATTTCCACTTTGAGTACAAGGGGTTTAGGGTTTTAACTTTTTTTAATAAACCAAAATTGCAGCTGTACGTCAGTGGATGCGTCTCACGAGCGGGAAAACATCAGAGCGTGCTGGGGAGAATATTGCCGCTGTTGCTTTCCACAACTGATGACAACCGCAGCGATCACTCAGCAAAACATTAATAATAACAAATTCAAGCTCTGGATCTGCACTTATTATAACTCGCACAAGTGAAATGCACTTCTGCTTGACAATTGCAGAGGCAGTACTAGATACATCCCTGGCACAAGCTGATATTGTGGAAAATGGTGGGGATGTAGGTTTCCCTTTCAGCCAGAGATCTATGCAACTGCTAAGATATTTAAATGAGTATTTCTATAACTCAAATGGTAGAGCATGGCACTAGCAAAGTTAGTTTGATTCAGCTAAAAAATTATACCTTGAATTCAGTGCAAGTCACTTTTGATAAAAACATCTACCTAATGCATAAAAATGTAAAATGTTAACACAGACTGTGGTATATTCATAGAGTCACATGCATTTGTGCGAGCACAGTGGTAAGTACAAATGCTCATGATATTAAAGAGCAGTCCATTTTCTGTCCAGTTTCCTGTCTATTCTCTACTGTCCTACACTCTTAAAAGTACAATTCTTATCAATAAAACATTAATTGAAAAAATAAAACATCATGAGTTGCATGGGCATGTCAGATTTCTTACACAGCAATGATACCACATTACTTTTACAAATATTTGTAAATGTTAATGTGCCATTATAACCATTTTTAAGTCTCATAAACAAGTGTGTTTGTCTCTTACATGAAGTTTATCGGAGATAAATATCTGCACATATATCTGGTCTGAAGCATCTGACTAAATCAACAACAGACCGGGTGAATGAGTGTAACAGTGATGTCATCGCAAACAAAGATAATGCACTTTTTACAAGCATTCACTGTAAATACTTTTTTAAGATGTATTGTTTTGTTTTTTGTCTTTAATGGGACAGGACACTATAAATAATTGACAGAAGGCAAAGTGGGAGAGAGAGTAGGAAAGAATCGCACAACTGTGCTATATCTCGAAGCGCTGCCCACAAGGCTATTGACTCCAACTTAAACTACCAATTTACTATAATTTTAACCAGATGGTAAAATTAATTCACTCAAGAAACATCTCTAAAGTGATGGAGTAACACTACAATAAGGTTTAGTTGGTTAACATCAGTTAAATGCATTAGGTATTATAAACACTTTTACAAACCAGATTAATTACAAACCAAAGATGCATACAAAAAGCAAAATTAAATTACACAAGAAAGAAATAAAATACACCACCATTCAGAACTCAGAGGTCAATTAATCTGTTTTGAAAGAAATTAATACTTCAATTCAGGATGCATTAAATTGATCAAAAGTGACTATAAAGACATGTACAATGTTACAGACTTCTATTTCAAATAAACGCTGTTCATTTGAACTTTTTATTCATCAAAGAATCCTGAAAAAATATATCACTGTTTCCACAAAACTTTTAAGCAGCACAACTATGTTCAACATTAATAATCATTAGAAACGTATCTTGAGCACCACATTGGTATGATTTCTGAAGGATCATGTAACACTGAAAACTGGAGTAATGGCTGCTGAAAATTCAGCTTAGCCCTAACAGAATAAATTGCATTTTAAAATATATTAAAATAGAAAATAGTCATTTTAAATTGTAATAATATTTCAAAATATTACTTATTTTACTGTATTTTTGATTAAATAAATGCATTCTTTCAAAAAGATAAAAAATGACAACTTTTAGAATGGTAGTGTACACTGACAGATGTTTTTTTTAGTATATGTAGAAACTGAGATAACCCAAATTAATAATTGCTGCAAAATTATTGTTTACTGTTAGAGTTTGATACCTAATGCAATGTAAATCAATTGAAATTTTATTGTAAAGTATTACCCAGAATGCTATATTAAATTTACTGCAAAATTATTTTGAATATTATCTACGAAGTCATCCTGGTCATTGTATAGACTGTCTAGTAAAATTCTGTAACTGCACTTGGTTATAAATTTTAAAGACATTTTACAACCATCTGATTTTTACCAGATGTTTTAAGGATGTTTATGGTAACATAAGCTCTAAGAGATCTTTAACAATAAAGTATGCTGTAGAAACACACTGTTGACTGTATAGTAAACTTGTGTGCAGAATTCAGTAGTCGTGTAGGCTCTTTTATTCTAACGAACCGTAAAAGTGTTTACTGTGGCAGGACTAATAGAAGGGTCGTGTGATGTAGCTTTAACTCACTTGAATCCCGGCGCCACTGTGGCACAGTTCCCCGCACTCAGCCAGATGCAGTAAGGGTCTCGTGAGGACAGACAGCTCCTAAAACACACACACACACACGCACACGCACACACACACACACACACACACACACACACACACACACAGAGTTAACTCATAGCACATGTGCTGGAAAGGCTGTGTGTGTTTTCTCGCTCACTGTCTCCATACTCCCCTGCCCCCCCCCACCAAATTTCCCTTTACCCTCTCTCTCCAAGTGTATGAGACAAGCTGGAAGGGACAGCCAGACACAGCATCTCCATAACAAAGCATTATTGCCTCTCGCTGGTCAGACACTCAGTCAGACTGAGAGCAAAAAAATAAGAGAGAGAGAAAGAGTGTGACTGACTGCTGTATAGTCAGGTGTGTGTGTGTTTGTGTGTGTATTTGTGTTGCATGATTGACAGGTGTGTTGTGTTTGCCAGAGGCCAACTGAGATTCAGATACATGGTAGAGCCGGCGAGTCGCTCGGAGAAACAGAGAGCGAGAGAGATACAGATGGGGAGAGAGACGGAAAGAGAACGAAAGACAGAAAAGAAAAGACAAAAAAGAAAAGACAAAAAAAAGCATGTGTGAGGTGACTAGATGCGAGTCAGAGTGAAAGAGAGAGGTCACTTTCATTTTTCTGCTATTTTTTCCTCCTCACAGGTTGTTAATTTCCCCATGCTATGCCTGTTGGTCGCTATGCTTTAGCACTTTATCTATTGTTAAAGGTTATATACTTAAATACTTTCTCTTATCCCAGTTTAAATGAAAAAATGAAAGCAAAAATAGAGTTGAGTCACTTTTAGTCTATTTGGTTTAAAGTCATCTATATGCTAATGACCTACTAAAAATTGACAAAAATATTACTTGAACTATAATTTGGCTATACTATCCACCTTATTTTTAAGTCCAATTTTTAACTGGAATGTGCAAAGCTTTCAATGTCAGCACATGGCAGTTATTTTAGTTTACAGTCTGTTATGCTGTTTGATGTTGTAAACTCCCATTATTCATTGTATTTTAGTAGTAGTTAGTTATTTATTTGTATTGCCATGTCAGCATCTAAGGCTATCTTCATGGCAAAAACAGAGTTGGAATAATACAAGAGTTACAAACAAAAAATAAATCCAAAATAAACACAAAAATACAACAAGGTAAAATTATACAATATTTTTTAAATTAACATATGATGATAAAAAAATCTAAAATCTTTTCAGGTAAAATCTTACTGAAGTCCCTAAGTGAGCGTACTTAAAGTTTTCTATTTGCATTAAAACTGGGACAGTGAGTAAAACTGGAAATGGGAGTCTTGCAGAACATGCTTAGAGTTGGGTCTTCTTCATCATATTTTAATTTATTAGCTTAATCATTAACACACTGGTTTGTAGTGCAAATAGTTTTATCGTTGATTGTATTTTGTTATTCTACAAATGGTTTAGTATAGTGGCTAATAACGAAATATGCACATTCACAAGAATTATCTTATATCCGCATTGAAAAAAAGGATATTTTTATAAACAATTAACCAGACGAACATGTTTAAAATTCAGTCTTTCTCTTCTGGGAGAACTGACAAAAAAAACAAAAACTTATGACTCATCCTGCACTGCTCTGATTTTTGTCCAATCAAATGTTCTTTAGAACGAGAATGTCCCACCCCCTAAAACCACCTGCAGCCAACTAGCAAATAGCATTAGTTAGCCAACTACTGGCTCACAAACCCTTTGATATCTCCCACACAAACGTCCAGTTTCAACAGGATATACATAAACATAGGGACTGTAATTTTCTTTCAAAATACATAAACAACTCTAAGTATCATGTTTGTAGCTTGATTTCCTTGAAAAAGTGAAAATGTGTCACTGTCACATCGTGACCAGCCTGACATGGCAACAGTGGCTCAACCATTAGTGTGAGTTTGGGGCGGGGCTATCTGTTTGAACGACCAATAGCAGATAGTTTGGGGAAACCTGTTAAAAAAAACATTATTTTTGCAAATAATGTTTGATGATGCACAGAAATTACACAGTGTTAAACTTTGAATACAGGATGGCAAAAAAAAGAGCTTTTTGACTTCTTTTGTTCTTTTAGATAAAAAAAAACCTCTTTGAATTTAAACAAACACAGCTGTTTTTGCATCTAGCACTCGGTGCATGAAAACAATCCTGTGAGTGAAAAAACAGAGAGAGAGAGACAGAGAAAAAAAGAGATGTTTTCTCACAAGTCCACAGAGAATCCCGTGTGAGTGTTTCTCCTGAGGCTGAGCAGGCATGAGCTAACAGATTGGTAAAAAGTTAAGACATGGCTGGATCAGACATCAGGATGGTTTTTGGAAAGAAATTGGGACTGAAATTCCCTGATAGGATTTGGAGATCTTTTATAAGGAAACACAGTCTATCAGCATGTTCAAACTACAGCTGTGTGGGAAAAAAAGGAATTGTTTGCTGTGTCTTGGCCTGTGACCAATCAGATGACTCTAATTTGCGTGTGAGTAGTGGAAGCATGTGGTGATGCTGGCTCGAGGACTGCAGCATGTGATGGAGGAAACACGACTTCATCATTGACGACCCATCTCTATAACTTTGAGGCTACAATCTAAAACCTTTTGCCCTCTAAAATCCATCTGTGTTTAAATTTGAATGCATTTAAGAATGCCTGTCTTTGGAAACACATACCGCTTTCAGCGCACTTACGGAGAACTTTATCCATAATAGATCAAAAGCGAACCAGCACATAGGACTTTTTAGAAGATTCTTGCACGACTGTCATACATTTTTCTCTGAGGACTGAGCTGCTGCACTGCATCGTGAATAGAGTTTGTGATGCTGGTTCTATCTTCAATAAATGTTTTAAACTACTCTACGATAGTAACACTTATGAGTTTACGTGATTAAAATAGTAAAAGATATTTAAAGATGTAGTACAGCATTGTATATGTTAAGTGCTCTCACATGTAATACATATTTAATGGTAATGATTGTGGGTCTGGGTTTTGTGTCACTCACTTTTTGCAGATGCCGTAGTCAGAACAGCGACTGAGTGGAACGCGGATCACGCAACTTGAGAACGCCACAAATAGGGCATGATGATCCTTGTCCAACTCCAATCCCAGAATCCTCCGGTCCTCACCAAGCACATCACACCTGAGGAGAGAAATGGTGGTTTGTGTTGGTATGCCATTTTTATGCCAATTATTAAAGAGGGTTCAAAAGTACCATATATGTACATAAACATTATTACTAATAAAGTTTATGTTTAGAATTGTATGCAATTCATACTACTTCCATAAGAATGCAATAGGCATATTTTCTGAATGCATGGAATAACTGAATTATCCTGTAAATTTCACAAAATGTGCTGTATACAACAAAAGTACGGTGCATTGAATACTGTATCCCATAATGCAATGCAAAATGTGACCTTCAATTTGTAGTGTGACACAAAACCGAAAGCAATTTCAGCTATAATTGTAAACTTGTAAGCAACAGGTTATTTATACACTGAACAAAATTATAAACGCAACACTTTTGTTTTTGCCCCCATTTTTCATGAGCTGAACTCAAAGATCTAAGACTTTTTCTATGTACACAAAAGGCCTATTTCTCTCAAATATTGTTCACAAATCTGTCTAAATCTGTGTTAGTGAGCACTTCTCCTTTGCCGAGATAATCCATCCACCTCACAGGTGTGGCATATCAAGATGCTGATTA
>NW_015548184.1:13576-16165 GCF_001515605.1 Sinocyclocheilus anshuiensis | reverse complement strand
GGAGGCAAAAACAAAAGTGTTGCATTTATAATTTTGTTCAGTGTAGCTAACTAAAACTAAAACCATAAAAAAATAAACATTAACTAAAATTAAATAAAATACAAAAAAAAAAAACTTTGTAACTTAATGTACTAAAATGACTAATAATAAAAATTAATAAAGACTATCTAAACACAAAAAAATAACAAAAATGCTAAAACTTTAAATATGGAGTAGTCATGTCCTCCTGATCACAATATGCTTTCATTTTATGGAAAAGAGCAGCTCCGGATTCTTATCTTATTTCATGTTCGCAAGGATATTGAAAGTGGTTTTAAAGGAGGTCGGGGGTAAACCTTTCTCTCTAATGGAAGGAAAAAGCAATCCCCAATAAAAAAAAACCCAATATAGAAAGAAATCCAATATGTGTGGCACACAGATAAGTCACCCTCATCGAGTTGATTGAAGAAGGTCATGCCGTAAAGGTTGACTGTAATTCATCTTCCTCAGTATCTGTAATAATCAAAATAAATCCTTTGCATCATGTAAAGTGTCGTTCCCAAAGGCTAACTTTCACATGAGGTGGGGTTTTCAGGGGAAAAAGTGAGCAAT
The DNA here is from genome assembly GCF_001515605.1 of Sinocyclocheilus anshuiensis. Taxonomy (NCBI): domain Eukaryota; kingdom Metazoa; phylum Chordata; class Actinopteri; order Cypriniformes; family Cyprinidae; genus Sinocyclocheilus; species Sinocyclocheilus anshuiensis. Next base: position 15,574 of record NW_015548184.1, on the reverse strand, counting down.
GCTGCATGAAGATGTGGTCACATTTTGTTGTGGAACTTGTGAGTCTCAGCTGGAGTTGAGTCTGGTTGTCAGATACACAAGAGGAACACAAACATGGGCGAGATCCCAGGAGTACAATTACAGCTCCACATGTACCATCCGTCCCTTTTACTGCAGGAGAGATTCTCTCTTAATCAAACGCCTCTGTCGACATTGAGTTTGGGGTTATGTGTGTGCATGTTTATATTTGCCTGAGACTTGTCAATGAGTGTGAAGTGCATGAAAAAGAGCTGAAACTGAAGATGTGTTTGTAAAGAACCTTCTAGGTGAAGTTGTGTTTGCTCAGACAAGTGACATTTTATCTGTTGCTTGGTTTCCTGCTCTGGGTCGACCTAAAATCCCTTTAAGGCAAGCCAGTCCACCCAGCAGCCATTTTGGTACAGCTCTTACCTACTTGAATAAAAATATCTGAAACGGTTTTAATAACATATTTCAAATAATCAATAAAATCGGACAACTGCAACAACAATTTTGTGTCTTCAGCTCAATTCACACTAAAAACTCACTAAACTCACACTATTTCTCAGGCTTGTCCGGTTCATGTGTATTCTAGAATAAACTCTATCAAAATGCAGATCAGCACCAGAGCCATAGCCTCATGGGCAGTGCTCTGACATATGGGTTAACAGTGCCTCGGGCAACTCGAGTTTGATTCCTCGAGATCTTTTCCCAGTCCTGTTCCTCTATCTCCTCTCCCTTTGTTTCCTGTTTGTCTCTTAGTATCCCATCATACTATCCCACTTTTTCAGCAGCCTTGGTTTTGGAAGTATTTCTCCCATAGGGGTTAAAAAAAAGTATATGTAAAAGAGTTAGAAGTCATGAACTAAACCAACCAGCTACAATGTGAATCACTACATTACAAACTTTAATTTGAAGCAAAAATATTTGATGTTTATTGACGTCATTTGCAGTGCTTTCTCAGCAATGGGTGGGCACTAAATTACTCTGATTTGTTGTGATTGTCTGATTGGTGGAGATTACTTAAAAACTAAGTTAAAGTAATGCAGTTTTATGGCTTCATCAAAACCATATTTCACTGGTTACCAACATTCCAGCTCATTGTAGGTCTGTCTTTAATGGTTGATAAGTTGTCATAAAAAAATCTATTGCTCTATGGAGATTTTTGCTTCCGGAATTTGACTGTTGCACGGCATTGTAGCCAGGGATGGGCAGTATTTATGATACATGTATTTCAAATACAAATCTAACATTTATCAAACTTTTTTTTTTTTTTTGCGCTAATCAGTGCAGATTGTCCTTAATGGCCCTTATGCCAGAGTCCAATATCTCTGGAGCATATTTTGATGGTTGCTAGTTTTTGTTTGATTCTTAGGAAACATTTTTAACATGTTAACCTGCACCCCCCATCCAAATCAATATTTGATTTGTATCAAAATACTTTAGTGTTTTGTATTTTTGTAGTTTTAAAATACTGTAAAATACTTTGTAAGAAGTCTACATGATGACATCATAAAAATGCGGCCTCTGATGGGTGCCTACTCAATAGGCTAGTTTGCCCAGACTTGTTGAGATCAGAACAGAAAATTGATGCATATGGAAGAAGTTGGTCAAGGTAAGAAACGTGCAGGCTGCCAGCTTTACATCAATTTTTTAGCATAAATTGCTATAATTTTTAACAGTTCATGTTAAGTTTGTGTTCGTTTTAGTAGCCTAGGCTAAACAGTTTACCAATTTACATAATGCTGTTGAAAACTATTATACCGAGCAGCAGCCCCACAATTAACGTTAGCTTGCTACTTTCAGCCTATGTTAAGTTCATCGGTTGTACACGAAAAAAATAATAATACAACGTTTCAGTGTTGTACAACATTACATTTTAATGCCACGATATTGGTGTAATGGTCTAAACTCGTGTGGAGCAGCAGCATTTACTGTGAGCCGCTCTGAGACACGGATATGACCGCGTGTGAAAGAGCATAGCAGAGCTGCACACGGCAG
>NW_015548184.1:0-12652 GCF_001515605.1 Sinocyclocheilus anshuiensis | reverse complement strand
TGATCTCAATTGCAGTCAGTTTCGTTCCTTTGCGATATCTCAATGAGTGCATTTACATGCAGGTTCTTAAGCCGATTATGCTTAATAAGCCGAAAACGCACTTGGTCATATAAACGCGGTAACCCGTTTTCTTTTATCGGAGTAAGGTCAGAAACGGCGTGAGCATAAACCGTTCGCAACAGGTAGTTTTTGCCTCTTACTCCGATTTCGCATTGGCATGTAAACGCAATAACCCGCTTTCTTTCGGCTTATTGAAGTGCGCATGTATGATACGTGACAGGAACGCATCGTTAGTGCAGATTTCCCAGTCAACACGTGAGATCATGCGCAAAGTAGGCCCTTCGTTACCAAACACCAAGTAACTAAATTAGGATACAATTATGAGTCATTCGCAAACTGTTAAACATTAAACTGTTGGTTACTTTAAAACTAACCTTCATCTGGGAGATCACAGGGATATGTGAATATTTGATCTGTTAACTGATTGCATATGTAACATTTATTGCATGACTCGGGCAGAGAAAAGCTGTTGCTATCAAACACTGTTTACTTAATCATCTGAGTCAGTGCAATGGTGAAGGGATAGATCAAATAGGCCAATTGATGGAAGGTTTGCGAAGAAATTTCATGCTCCCTTGTAAAAGTATTTTTTAGTATTTTTAAAATACAAAAATACAGTAGTTTATTTTGATACATGGTGTGGCTGCTGTATTTTGTAGTTTATTTTGATACACTTAAAATGAAGGTATTTGGTATTTTATTTTAAAATACATTTTGATGTATCTTTGCCCAACCCTGATTGTAGCCCTTTCCACAGTGAAAATGTACTGGTCCAAAATGCTACATAGCTGCACATTAAACAACAACAAAACATTTTTTTTTTTAGTTTTCAGACAAAACCAAGGAGTGTGTGCATGCAATATATCTCACTTGTTGGGGTTGTAAACATCTATGTCCTCCAAAACCTGCGTGCTGTAGGTGGAGTTTGGGTGCATGCTGGCGAGAATCTTCAGGACTCGTCCGTTTTCTGAACCCAGAAACAGAACCGTGTAGTTCTTATATGGGCCAGCTGCTGTGTCCACAGCTATCTGGGTCAGCTTGAACCTACATCAGGAACATAAGCTAATTAGTCAACAAAACAAATCACAAACATGTCTTTCCATCACAACACTAAATGCTTATTTATTCTCCAGCACTAATAACGGTTGCCTCCTCTCTGGAGAAATAAAGAGTGCTAAAATAATGAGTGGTTGAGTGTACAGTTTCTATTGGAGCATGTGTGTGCGTACCTGCTGGTGGTTCGTGTGAAGCAGGGTCGGTTGTTGACAGACGGTATGGCCTCATCCATTAGTGGATAAGACTTAATGAACGTAAGAGTTTCATCAGGGAAATCTGTGGAGGACTTATAACCAGCAGCAGGGCCGTCACCAGCACAGGACCCCGGCCTAGAGAGAAATAGAGATAGAGATAACGAACTATAGACTACTACCTGCACAGACATTTCCCATGAAGCCTCATGGAAATTATTTGCAAAAACAGCTCACATACACGCACACAATTAACAAGAACCATTCCAACCATCTGCCACTGTTAAATAAAAGCTGTTTTTGGAGTCCATCGGGCCGAACAGGCTGCTGTCACAGCTCCAGAGAACCGGTCCAGGCATATCTCGCAGAGCAAGATGACGAGGAAGTAGATTCTTTGTCACTTGTGTGTATGTGGCATGTTATATTTGATTTGTTTATTAATACATGCTTTTGTGTGATGTTTTCATCTTACTCTAGCGATATTGCATTTATTTTTTCAAACAAACACAGCAAAAACAGTAATATTGTGAAATATTATTACAATTTAAAATATCTGTTTTCTATACATTTTAAAAAGTAATTTATTCCTGTGAAGGCAAAGCTGAATTTTCAGCAGCCATTAATTCAGTCTTCAGTGTCACATGATCCTTCAGAAATCATTCTAATGTACTATTTATTATTTATTATTATAGAATTTGATGCGTTCTTCCTCATTACTCTATAATTATATATTATAACTACATATTATAATATTTCCTTTTGGTTTACTATTTGAAGACTACACTCCATTGTTTTAATTTAATTAATATTTATATATTTATAATTATTATAAAAGTATTTACTGATATTAGTATCAAGTGGATTGCTATAACCCTTCATGACTCACCGTGGTTTGGGCACCATTTCATCAGGAACTGGCGTCCAGGCCGACTCGCTGTTTCGCTGCTCCTTAAACTTCCCATTAAACACTTTCTCTATGTCATCCATGTAGAATGCACATACAGCAGAACCGGTGATACTGAGGAGATAAAAGCTCCGCTGGATGTTTTTTTCGAAACAAACTCTTATTCCAACAAATAAACTATTCATAAATAAATCAAATGGATTGGATTCAAATAAATTAAGGCTGTTGTTGAAGTGTTTATGGAAATACAAATCGTATTATGGTGAGACTCCATACCTGTTGGCTTGAGTGGTAAAGACGCCTAAAACCGCAGGCCTGTGGTTGATCTGCATGACATTGGTTAATGACTGAAGAACGTCAAAGTAGAAAAATGAATCACCCGGAACCGAACAGTTTAACCGGGCTTTCAGGAAAGACGTCCAGTAGCGCTCTAGAACCCTTGGAGAGCCACCGTTATCATTCTTACACACGCGAGCGACCCGAGAGAACACCACCTGGTGTAAGTAAATGAGACATAAAAAAAGTAAGGAAGTGAGAGACATTTTTCAGACCTACATTGGCAAATAGTTTGTTCTTGTTGGCTTTACCTGAAAATGAAAAAAAGAGTCACACTTTATTTTAAGGTTCAATTCTCACTATTAATGAACAAACTATAACTTTTGCCTTAATAAACTACTAATTTGCTACTTATTAATAGTTAGTAAGGTAGTTGTTAAGTTTGGGTATTGGTGTAACGCCAAGCCAGCAGAGGGAGCCCTCGCCCGAGTACTGACCATGCTCCACTCCCTCTGCTTCCTCTACTTCCATTTCCTGTTTGACTCTCATATAAACTGAGACCAGTCCATGTGCTGGTCGCGAAGTATTGCCAGTTCATCTGCCTTACCAAGCGTTATAGTTCCTCTGTTCCTGATTGATTCCTGTGTATGATTCTGCCTGACTTCTTGACTCACGGTATTTGTACTCTGCCCCTTCTGTTCTGACGCCTGATTGGACTGATGTTTGTGTTTGGACTCATTGCCTGCCTTTCCACTATTGTCTCTGCCTCTGCCCCTGTGTATGACGAACGATCTGCCTGCTTCTCTGACTTTGACCCTCTGCCTGATTATCGACATCTGTTTAAAGCCTTGACCTTTAATAAACTTCCGCTCATGGATTCTAACCAAACTCCAGCGTCTCTGTTACAGAATATTTCGCCACCTATGAATCCAGCGCAAGTGTCGAACCTGCAAACAGTGTTCTCATACCAAGCTGAAATGCTCCAGAGATATCAGGAACAACTCACCAAGCTGCAGACCGTCAACGAACAACTGACGCACTATATTCGATCTCTCCCTTCAACCACTCCTATGACCGTAAGCCTCGCTCTTCCTGACAAGTTTGACGGTACCGCTGAGATTTTTTGATAATATTCACTCATCATGACAGTAAAATAGGGCATTCTAAGTCAATATACTGCAGTATTTCCTCTCTCAATCAGTAGAAAATATGGTTAACACCCGGTCATGCATGAAGAAAAAAAAAATAACGTCATGTACCGTGAAACCGGTATAATTTTGAAAAATACCGTGATATAAATGTTTGGTCATACCTCCCAGCACTAATTAGAATGATTTCTGAAGAAACATGTGACACTGAAGACTGGAGTAATGATGCTGAAAATTTAGATTTGATCACAGGAATAAATTACATTTAAAAAAATATTCAAATAGAAAGCAGTTATTTTAAATGGTAAAACATATTTCACAATATTACTGCTTTTGCTGTATTTTGGATCAAATAAATGCAGGCTTGGTGAGCAGAAGGGAATTCTTTAAAAAACAATGAAAATCTTACTGTTTAAAAACCTTTGTCTGGTAGTGTAGAGATTATGTGAAAATGTAACAATACCCTACCCAACAGGCTTCTCTCATCTTCATTGCTGTTCTTCACATCATCATACTCCTCCTGATCTCCCTCTGATACATGTGAAATAAAACCTCACATTGTAATGTAACAGCTTGTGTCATTCATCTCTTTCTCTTCATGACTGTCTGAGACTATTAGATTAAACCTGATAAAGCCATGATGATTTATTAATGTTAGTAATGCATGTCATTATCATGGAAACATAAGAGTGATAATAAATTGCAGTTCTGTGTGACTCACCTGTTAAACCTGGAACGTTCTGTCCAATAATGATGACATCATCATAGTGCTCTGGTTTGTCCACTACACATATATGAAGATATAAACAGAACAAATGTTACATCATCATATCAGTACTAAGTATCACTTTAAAGGTATTATGTTAAATACGCTCAAAAAACAAACACCTTTTTTAATATCAGAGTTCTGTCCACTCATCATGACATCATCATAGCTCATAGTTCTGTCTTCTACAAATTCAACATGAGACATTACACCCATACAATATATATATGATATATATATAGAGAGAGAGAGAGAGAGAGAGATAGAGAGATTTTATATCAGGGGTGTCCAAACCTGTTCCTGAAGGGCCACTGTCCTACAGAGTTTAGCTCCAATCCCAATTAAACACACCTGAACCAAAGTAATCAAGGTCTTTAGGCTTACTGGGTGCTTCTCAAATGGAAGGACACATCCTAGTGAGGATGCATCCTTCCTAGTCCAGTCCTTCTGAGGCTTCAAGACAAGTCTTGAGTCCTTCTCAGCATTAAACGATAGAATGAGTCTACTTAGTGCACATGGCTACGTCATTAATGTTTCCACCCCCACAGTCACATATGACATATTGCATAACATAATGAAACTGAACAAGCTCAGTGTTGATTCATTTTCAGATAATTGATTTTTCGTAAATTGGAACCTGTGCAAAGGATTCTGGACAATTGAAGGATGCGGAGGATACACTTGATGCATCCTTCAAAACAGGTCGAATGAAGGATGGGAAACATAGAGTGCCTACTAAGGATCCTTCAATTTGAGATATCTGCAATGGAGCTTGATGACGTGGCAGCCCAGATATGCAGCCTTATTAGAATGCGTCTTTCTGTTTGAGAAGCACCCACTAGAAACTTATAGTTACGTGTGTTGGAGCTGGCTGAAGCTAACCTCTGCATGTTATTGGCCCTCCAGGAGCAGGATAGGACACCCGTTTTATATATTTTAAATATATAAATTGCAGAATAACAGAGTGACACCTGTCTCACGATCTGGTTTTAGTCCATCAGTGATGACATCATCATAGTATCCCGGAGTGATTTCCTTCACCATCTCTTCTGCATCAACACATGTTGTATATTTTGGCATATTTTTGGAAATAAAATATAAGATATGCTCTTGCAGGTCTTGAGACCTGCCATTGTTGACATAACCATAATAAGCAGTGTTGAACTATTTTTCTAATGAGATAATGTAACGCCAAGCCAGCAGAGGGAGCCCTCGCCCGAGTACTGACCGTGCTCCACTCCCTCTGCTTCCTCTGCTTTCACTTCCTGTTTGACTCTCATATAAACTGAGACCAGTCCATGTGCTGGTCGCGAAGTATTGCCAGTTCATCTGCCTTACCAAGCGTTATAGTTCCTCTGTTCCTGATTGATTCCTGTGTATGATTCTGCCTGACTTCTTGACTCACGGTATTTGTACTCTGCCCCTTCTGTTCTGACGCCTGATTGGACTGATGTTTGTGTTTGGACTCATTGCCTGCCTTTCCACTATTGTCTCTGCCTCTGCCCCTGTGTATGACGAACGATCTGCCTGCTTCTCTGACTTTGACCCTCTGCCTGATTATCGACATCTGTTTAAAGCCTTGACCTTTAATAAACTTCTGCTCATGGATTCTAACCAAACTCCAGCGTCTCTGTTACAATTGGGTAGGATTAGGGATGTATAAAATGGTTTTGCAGAATATGTGCTTTATAAGCAGTAATAAACATCCAATTTGTTAATAATAGGCATGCAAATAGTTAATAGAGAATTGGTCTCTATACTGGATAAAATGTTACAAAAAAAATAAATAAATAAAAAATAAACTTAATGACTACTCTGAAAACAAATCTTAATAGTTGATGCAATTTTTCTTTAAGTAAACGTATCTTCTTATTTTTCTTGGAAAACAAGGAAAAAGGAAAATTAGGAAAAAGTGTTTTTGCAGTATATTGAAGAAATGAACTGAAGTGTCTGACCTTGCCAAGGGTGGTGTACTCTACTGCAATCTCGCTGAGAAAGAAGTAGATGTAGTTTCCGTACTCAATGGCATGAAGAAAATGAGGCTCTAAATAAACAAAGACATGATTAAAAACATAAAAATACCGAAATTATACAGAAAATAAATGTAGGTATCTGAATAACAGGTGACGCACCTCGTAGCCATTTTGAGTCGTATTTTACAGTACGCAGGACAGGACTGCTTTCTCCTAAACTTCGGTAAATCACTGCATCACTTGCTAGAAAATCTGTCATTGTGGCTGAATAAAAGTCACCGCCTGGGAAGTGAGGTGAGAAATAAGTATTGATAAATCAAAACAACACGAACACCACACAGCGGAGCTAAGCTCAGTTCAGTTCAGTGTGTATATGGTACAAAGAGGAAAAAGAGAGAGACGTGTCTCATCTCCCGCATGTCCCTTTTGAATCTCTGTGCTTCTGTGATCACTGCGACTTCCTGCGCTTTGTAAAATGTCAGTGGAACACTAGTGAGATTATAAGAGATTTCGTGTCTTCCTCCCCAGACGGCTGGTGCTCTGCCAACTCACCGGCAAACAGGCCAACGTTGGACTGGCGGGATTCGAAAGGGCAACGGGCTTGACCGACCACCTCCTCTCCATCCTGCTCCAGAGAAGACATCTGACCAGATAGAGGAAAAAAAGAACCCTTACACACACTGAGCCAACTAAAGAAACCTAGAAATACAACACGAAGACATATTGAAAAATGTCTAATAAATTCCTTGTTGATTTGGACCCCACTGCCGTTCATTGTTTGGGCAAAAAGACGTGAGGGCGAGTAAATGACAGAACATTCATTTTTTGGATGAATTGTCACTAATATTCTCAATTCCGATTCCGAATCTATTGAGAAAGAATTCTGATGCACTGGTGAATTGTTTACAACTACAGTGAAAAATATTTGTTTGTAAAACAATTTTCATTCAGAAATTGCTGGTAAATTTCACAAATAATTATAAGTATGTTTCTTGTAAAACATACCTTTCTTTACAGTGCCATTATACTGTAAATACCATTAAGGGCATGTTTTAAATACTGGTTGGCGGTTTTTGCATAGACTTTAGGGAGCTTGAAATCCAGTGTTGTATAAATGTTTGTGGACCGGTGGGTGGTGTGTGTTCCATGGTTGTTGTTTTTTTGTTCCTCTTTGGGAGCTGTAGGTGTGAACAGTGTGCTAGTTTCTCTTGTTAGTCAGAGGCAGAGCAGAAGCTCCTGACCTGTTGTGTTCACAGAAAAAAAAACAGCGTGCTAACTGCCTGTGTTGGGTGACACACACATATATGTGTACAAATCCACACAGATATTCACCCTGCAGGGCTAGAGACGTCCTCACAAAGATGGCTGGATTATACACACGCACAAACATATTTAGCAGTGCGGCTGAGAGGGTCCTATGAGCATTCTGGTATTCAGGGTCACATTGTGCGTCATCCCTACCGGATTAACACCTACTGAACCAGCTGAAGCTCACCAGCCCTTACACTGCCCTGTAACTCACAGGGATAGAGAAGAATAGAGGGGAATTAAAGCAGGAACAGCACTGGATTGGTTCTATGTCAAAGATTGACCATCTATACACCTCTATCGAGGAAAGTGTGCCTGTTTGTTTGTTTGTGTTATGTGTCCGTTTATCACTTTAAAAGAAATATGAATAACCTAAATCCTACTCAAACAGGAGAGTCTGGCAAAACACAGCAAAAACTGTGCTAGGAATGCACCAATATAACAATTCTGACAGATAGTGATAAGCTTATAGTTAAAATTATACACTATTCTGTGTAAATAAATTAAAAGTAAAACACTAAAAACTAGAAATTGACCATCATTTTAAATGTTACTAGTGAATTTAGCCATCACAACATAACATACAGTATGAAAAATATGTATTATATTTAGTAATAATAATAATAATAATAATAATTTGTGTTTTTAAATGATAAACAAGCAATAGATGGCTGAAAGGTTATCTAAACATAAAAATATGGGAAATAAGCATACACAAAAAAATAAATAAATAAAATATAAGATACCGATAAATAGAACAAAAAACAAATATATCATGCCTCTCCGAAGAAAACGTACATTACGGATGCTTTTGGTGCAAGAATCCCTGAATAACATAAACAGACACCGGGAAATAAGCATGTACAAATACTCAATATCGGCCAATACCGATAAATTACAACCGATATGACACAGATATATTGTGTCTCTCTAAAGAAAAAGGATTAAGGATGCTTATGGTGCAAGAATTCTTGACTAACATAAAAAACATTAGGAAATAAGCATGTACAAATATAATATTGACCGATACCGATACATTCAAAAATATCTCTAATATCTCAGCTGACAACCGATATGGTGCCAATATATTGTTTCTCTCAAAAGAAAATATACATTATGGATACTTTTGTGGCAAGAATTATTGACTACCATAAATAGACACTGGGGAAAACACGATATAAGAGTCTAAAATGGCAAATTTAACTTTTCCAAGTCTCAAACCTACAATCTCTCCTCAACCTTTCCTTGCACAGTTTTCCAGAAAGTTCTCCACAGTTAATGTGTAACCTCTCAAGCTGTGAGTTGAAAGTGAAGGAATGCGTGAGGAGACGAGGCAGAGGAACTGAGCGACATGATTTGCACGACGTGACATATCGTCCTTCTCCGGGGCTCTAACAAACCGGCCTTCTACTCGGAGAGATGCAGAAAAACGAGACGGTGAACACTGGAAATGGAGACAGAGAGAGAGAGAGAGAGAGAAGAGGAGAGGAGGAGGAAAGAGAGGGATATGGAGGGAAGATGCCTTCAGGGTAAGGTGCATAAATCAGGATCTCCAAAGAGCCTCAAATGGAAAAGTTGAGAGCAGAGCCTCATCTGAGAGTTTAGCTGACTCCCTGCTGGCCTCCTCCGGAGTTTAGTCAGATTTACATGCTCTCTGGCAAACAAACACATGAGCACGCACGCACGCACGCACGCACGCACGCACTGCATTTGCACACAGTGTCAGTAAAAATCATCTTGGTTTAATTCTTCTTTCAATACAGAAACATACACACACACACACACACACACACACACACACACACACCGCTCAAGAACTGATGTTGATGGAAAACCATCAATCACAGGGCTGGCCTGATTGCACATCAAACTAGCGATATGTGGTATATTTGTGGAGGCACTAAATAAAAACAGTTTAAGGAGTTAAAAAAAGTATTCAAGAATCTAATTAATATTCAAGATTGTTAACATAATACAAAACACATTTTATGTGACATTTTTGAGTGGGATTGACTGAATTGGTGGAAAACCTATGACATTATTGACTAATTTTAAAGAAAATTAATTCCATGGACATTTTAAAACGAAACTAAAAAGGGTCATTTTGATTCAAGCTGTCTTTTAAAAAAGCGTAATAAGATTAATTTGAAAAACTATTAGCAAATAAGTAACAATTGATGACTGACTACTACATAAAACAGCAATTAAAATTTTGAAATCATTAGGGCTTTTTTTTAAATAAATGTAATAAATTACTTGTTGTTCTCACATCAGACTGTTCTGGCGGTAATAGGAGTCAATCATCTGAGCGAATTATAAAGTCACACAACATTTTTCCAATGAATCCAAGAATTTATTCAGTGAATGCATCTCTATCATAGTTTATGCATAACGAATAGTAGTCAGCCATCTAAGCGAAATAACAGCTAATCATCTGAGCAATTTATTCAGTCAAATGACTTGAAGCAATGTCACATGTCAGTTTTGTCACACATCTAAGAATTTATTCAGTAAATGCATTTCTACCATAGTTTATGCACTCATATTCTTTCCAAAGAAATAATAGCAAAATTAACTAATACAGTAGCAGCCCATAATCAGATCAAATTAAGTCACATGACTTGAAGAAAAGTCACATGACATTTAGACCATGCATCTAGGAATTTATTCAGTAAATGCATTTCTACCGTAGTTTGTGTGCATGACTTCTCACTGAATAAAACTTTTATCCACCTTAATTTTTAATGTGCATTTTAATAATTTTATTTGCCTCTTGGTGCTTCCATCCAGCATTTTTTTAGGCATTATCCCAAAATACACGTAAACCTGGTTAATGCCTGACTAATATGCGTTAACATTGCTCATTGCAACTGTAGAAAAATGCTTAGTATAGCCAACAGCCAGCGTTGGTGGGAGAACACAGAACTCCCTCACAGCAGATTCAGCTTGTAAACAGGTATGACAGGATATGTATTCATTTCTGAGGAGGAGCAGGGTACATACATTTTTTAACAGGCCTAATATCCAAATTAATTTGAATGCTGACAAATTTAGGTACACGTGTGCATGTAGACTGTCAGTTTTGATTCTGCAAAGGGAAGCTTTAGAAATCTGTGCATCTGTAGGAGGTATTGACTGTGTGTAAGTGCGTGTGTAAGCGTGTGACAGAAATAGACTCGTCATACCTTGTAGTTGCGACATGTGGGGTTGAACGCATTGGTTCCACACGCAAAGAGAGTTTCATCGTTACGTGGCACCAGCACTTTGATGTAGATTACTGACTCTCTTTTTCCTTCACTTCCACACACACAAATTACCATAATCCCTATGCTGAGCTCCAGGATCTGACTCGCTCCCTGCAACTCAGTCTTCAACCAAAAATGATATTATAAAGACTGTGTGTGTTCACAAATCTACATGTATATGAAGCCACCTGTGGAGAATCACCAGACCGTTTACTGACCATCTGATGCATACTGACCACAACACAGAAAAGTGACTTCTTGATCTGGCAAGCTCTAACCTGATTGGCTGCCTTGACCCAACTTTTAGTAATAAGGACACCGTTTTTTCTGACTGATAATTATTTTCATGTTAAGGTCAATAATTGATAGATGGTCCATATTATATTAATTTTTTTAATCAGTCCGTATATTTGGATATTTTCATAGTTATGTATGTGAAATAACCTTCTTTACAAAATCTATAATATTTGTGACCATTTCTTCAATGTTTACTGCAAAGCTGTTCATACAGACTGATGTGCCAATATTTAGAACACCAGTCTATTACTGTATAATTTATTTCACATAAATCTGCCTCTAATCGGCACAAAACTGCAGAATGTGGCTGGTCACATTATATGTCAGTCATGTGGTCTCTTTCTGTCTATGTTGGCCGTTCTTTCCCAGAATAAGCTGCAGACCAGACCTGCCGTTTAGATGAAGGTCTGGCTATGTGAGACTAATAACCACTAAACGCAACAGTTGCTGACTTCTATCAACACAATTACAGGGAGAAAGTGAAATAAAAGGGCTGTGTACTCACGCTGTTTTTCCCCCTGACTGTGCATTTCTCCACATCCTTTGTCTTCCATGTCAGTTTCTGCCACACAAACAAACACACAATCATGGGCTCATCGCTATTCACAACAGCTATAAAGGGAAAATCTCATTTACTTCAATAAGCATCACACATAATAAACATAAAAAGGAGGAAAGAGAGTTAGACAAGGAGGACTGAGCATCAAGAAGGAAGAGAGACGTCCCTGAGGTTGTTAACAAGCTGTGTTCATGAGTGTGTGTGTGTGTGTCTGTCTGGGTGCTTGCTGGTGTCATTAGGTCAGGATGTATTGCAGAGATTTACTGGGCCGCCCCATGTCAGCCCACCCAAAAGGAACAGCAGGCAATCAACACCCACACACATATACCATGACAAGATAAAAACAACACTCTCACTAACTCAACTATTTGCTGCAGTGACATCTTACTCTCAACAGTTAAGATATTAATGTCAGAGAGACCCAAAAGACGAAAAGCAGAAAAACTGTGTGATCTCTCCATAAGCAGACTACTTCATCAACACTATTACATTTGAAAGGACTGCTGTCATTAACAACAGCATAAAATGGAAACAGGATTTCATTTGCTATTTAAAACAAATAAGCTAACACTTCAACAACCCAAGTTAACAGCAAAAACTGGTCTCTTAGGAGGGAAAAACAAGAACCTATATTGAATAAGGTACAAAAAATTATTAATAAAATACCTGAAAATGTATACCTTCAATTAAAGCACTTTTTCTTCTCTTTTTCAGCAAATGGTAAATAAAAGCAGAAGCTTAACCTTTTGAAAATGTTGATGCTGAAACCTCAGTAGGTCAAGCTAAATTGTACATGAGCGGTTTTATTTTCCATTCATTTTATATGAAGCCTGTAATTCACTCATGCACATTTAGTAAATGGGATATTT
>NW_015548183.1:196806-196998 GCF_001515605.1 Sinocyclocheilus anshuiensis | reverse complement strand
CTCGCGGATGACTGTCGCGCACAAACAGAACCAACACACAAAATAAAATCCAGGCTTGGTCCTCTCTCATCCAGCTTGGTCTTCAACCGGCTGAGAGGCTCTCACTCGTGGTGCCATGCGATGGCACTGGACATCTTTGGTGGACGGCCCACCGCTCCTCCGCCTCCTGGCGGAAGGTGATGGCTCCTACTG
>NW_015548183.1:196387-196782 GCF_001515605.1 Sinocyclocheilus anshuiensis | reverse complement strand
GATGGCTCCTCCTATTGAGGGCAGCCGGCAGCGAGTCCCCCGTTCCCTGCTCCTCCCCAATCATGGTGGATGGCAGCAGGCTCCGGCCTCCTGGTGAACGGGGCCGACTCCTCCGCTCCCTCTCGGACGGCAGCCACCCCTCCTCGACCCAGGAGCGCGGCAGCGAGCTCGCCGTCCCACCTCGTCTTCCATCGTTCCAGCACCAACGCCTCGGGCAGCCACCGGCGGTCTCTCCGCTTGTTCGATCTCCTCAGCACCGCAACCCCCCTCAGCAGCGAGGGCTCTCTGACAGCGTATCCCTCCTTCCTCCCGGGTTTCAGCACCAATGTAACACAGTTCGTAGTTCGGGAAGAAGGAGGCGGGAACCGGCGAACATTTGAACAAAACTTTAATAA
>NW_015548183.1:184233-195802 GCF_001515605.1 Sinocyclocheilus anshuiensis | reverse complement strand
CGACTGCCGCACACAAAACACAAAATAAAATCCAGGCCTGGTCCTCTCTCGTCCAACACTGTCGTCACTCCTTTTATCCTTCCGGCGCTCCTCCGTGGGACTCGAGACCGGTGAGTGGCACAGGTGTCGTGTATTAGCATTTACTCCACCGGCCTCGCGCTTGATTCGATGGGCACTGAGACTTCAAGAATTCAGTTTTGCAGTTGAATACAGAAAAGGGAAGTATAACACTGTTCCAGATGCTCTATCCCGAGCTTCTGTAGAAACCCCTGGTTTTTCCTTACCAATCTGTGCTACTATGTTGTCAAACAAGAATGACATATCCCAGGACTTGCAAATCTCTGATGAGGAGATATGGAAAGCACAACAACGTGATACAGAAATCCAATCACTTTATATGACCATCATGGATACTGGACAACCTATTGTTGTAATGGCTACCACTCCCCACACACACAGGACTTCAAACCAACCACAGGAATGCTGAATCCCTGACAATTTTCAAGCGACAGCTGAAAACCCATCTCTTTCGAAGCTACTTGACTTCATCATAAAAAAAAAATAAAAAAAAATCTCTCTCTTTATTTATTCCTTCTCTTTCTAGCTTGTACTTATTTGAACAATGTCTAAGAACTTGGTATTACAACCACTTCCTGTGTCTGTTTGCCTCTTTAAGAAGAATCGCTTTATGTATCCCCCAATTGTAAGTCGCTTTGGATAAAAGCGTCTGCTAAATGACTAAATGTAAATGTAAATGTACATTTACTGTCTTGGAAGACAAGGTATATAGAGTGCAGAAATTCCCCCACAAAACTATTTATCAGATTTACATTCCTATAGGAATGAGAAGTATACTTCTCTTCATCCTAAACTCCTTCAGAACTTCCATGAAGATCCATTAGCTGGACATCTAGGATGTTTTAAAACATACAAAAGGCTGCAGACTCTTGTATATTGGCCCAAAATGAATTCTGATATTGTGGACTATGTTCGTTGTTGTCAGCAGTGTCAGCTGTATAAGCCTGAAGGAAGAAAATTGTCAGGGAAGTTACAACAAACTGAGGTACATAGACCATGGGACATGTTAGGAGTTAATATCATGGGCCCCTTTCCACGGAGTTCTAATCATAATATGTACCTTTTAGTGTTTGTTCACGTTGGGTGGAGCTATTCCCTCTTCGACAGGCCACAGCCGAGGCAATTGTCCGAGTCATGACAAAGGATATCTTTACTAGATGGGGAGTACCTGACTATATACTGTCCGATCAAGGTTCTCAGTTTCAGCTCTCTTCGAAGAAACGTGCAAGTAAAAGGTAGAATGTTTCCCCAAAACGAACGACTGCTTATCATCCACAGACCAACATGACGGAGAGGATAAATTGCATCTTAAAAGTAATGATTTCCATGTACATTGGCAATAATCATAAACATTGGGATAAAGACTTACCTGAGTTCCGATTTGCCTTGAATTCCGCTGTTCATGAGTCGCTGGGTGTAGCACCAGCTGAGTTGAATTTGAATAGACCTTTGCGAGGTCCTCTGGATGTTTTGTTACAGCCGAGGGAATGTATTCCCGACTCTTCAGTCTATGCTCAAGCAGAGAAACTGAGTAGAATGCAGGAGTTTGTTAGTAAAAATCTATATAAAGCCAAAAGACGTCAGAAAAGAAACTATGACAAGGACAGAAGAGAAAGTAAATATGAGGAGCAAGACAGGGTTTGGTTACGAACCCATCCTTATTCAAAGGCAGAAAAATCATTTTCTGCTAAACTTGCCCCTAAATGGCAAGGTCCGTATAGGATTGTACAGAAAAAGGGCCCTCTCAATTATGCAATTGTATTGGAGGATACTGGAGAAGGTGATCGTATTGTGCATGTGTCGAAGTTAAAACCTTGCTACCCTTCAGCTGCAGAAATGCAAGAATGAATGATGCTGACATTAAAGTGAAAAGAGAGAATCAAAAGATCTAAAATCATTTAATTGAAGAAGAGAAATACAAGAGATCTAGTGATGTTGAAATACAAACAAAACTCGATAAAACTGAATGTCAAAGATTGTTGAACATTTTTGCTGAAGAAAGTGAGGAGGAATTCTTTGGATTCAGTGATGCTGAAATGCAAACAGAACTTGACAAACTTGAACATCAAAGATTGTTGAACATTTTTGTTGAAGAAAGTGAGGAGGGTTTTCCTTGGGTTTTAATTGTATATGTAAACTTTTTTTAGGGGAGGGGGAGTGTAGATTCTCCCGCTGATGATGTGTTTGGAGAGAAATTATCAGCGGGAGAATCAAACACTCCCAACACGACTTCAGCGGCAGACTCGAATCACTCAAAACACAGCATCAGCAGGAGAACCAAGCACTCCAAAAACACTCAGATTCAGTAGATTCAGCGGGAGATTCAAACACTCATAGTTCGGCTTGAGCATAAAAGGGCCCTCTCAATTATGCAATTGTATTGGAGGATACTGGAGAAGGTGATCGTATTGTGCATGTGTCGAAGTTAAAACCTTGCTACCCTTCAGCTGCAGAAATGCAAGAATGAATGATGCTGACATTAAAGTGAAAAGAGAGAATCAAAAGATCTAAAATCATTTAATTGAAGAAGAGAAATACAAGAGATCTAGTGATGTTGAAATACAAACAAAACTCGATAAAACTGAATGTCAAAGATTGTTGAACATTTTTGCTGAAGAAAGTGAGGAGGAATTCTTTGGATTCAGTGATGCTGAAATGCAAACAGAACTTGACAAACTTGAACATCAAAGATTGTTGAACATTTTTGTTGAAGAAAGTGAGGAGGGTTTTCCTTGGGTTTTAATTGTATATGTAAACTTTTTTTAGGGGAGGGGGAGTGTAGATTCTCCCGCTGATGATGTGTTTGGAGAGAAATTATCAGCGGGAGAATCAAACACTCCCAACACGACTTCAGCGGCAGACTCGAATCACTCAAAACACAGCATCAGCAGGAGAACCAAGCACTCCAAAAACACTCAGATTCAGTAGATTCAGCGGGAGATTCAAACACTCATAGTTCGGCTTCAGCATCGAACTACCATGTGAAACGCTACTGTGTCTCATGACACCGGACATTTTTCTTTCTGCTCTAACAATGACGTCACATCCCGATAAGGAATATTTAAAGGGGAAGACATCTGTTATTAGCAGAGTTCATCACATGAACTTACACAACACATGACAATCAACCTAATGTATCAAAATATATCCTGAATACAGACATATTCATATTACAGGATCACAAAATGCACAAAACGTTATAAGCACTTATGTCACCAAATAAAGTGAGTGTTACTGGTGCTAGAGAATGACAAAAATGATCTAAATAACAGGAACAATTTAATTGTAAAAGGGGAAGAATCTATTTGCGGCATCTCACTTATTTGACCTAATCTGACCTGAAAATAATCAGACGGTAAAATTCACAGTAATTACTTGTGTCTCATTCATGTTTAAAATACGTTTAAATGTTAAAAGAGTTGTGTGGATCACCATGCGTGTCAGCTCTGGATGAAATGAGCATTCCTCTGGTATAGTTTAATAGAAGAGGAGCTCTGGGATAAGAGGCTAATTAAGGGCAGAGCTATAGCACAGGCCATCTGTTCAAGATGCTTTCTGTGAGCCCACCATGCAAACAGGCAGGAGAGAGATGAATATCCATATCAGTGCTAGTGAGAGGCTCGTAATGCATTACGAATGACAGGAGTCAATGAGCAAAATGGTTCAGGAAATATTCTGTCCATCTGGAAGCCTTCAGTGTACAATCAACATCTGTTGCTAAACTGCACGACATTCTCTGAAACTTGCCAGCAGTAACAGCACAACAAAATCTTTCATGGCTGTTTTACTGAATTTGCTATTGGTCTGTTTTTACAAAACGTAAAATTGTCCCAGAAAGCATTGAAAGATGGACATCTCGGTAGATAGAAGTCTTGTGTTTTTATTTATTTAGAGGATACAGTGGTAAAGGAATAAAGACTTTAATACAAAACACACATCAATGTCTGCAGCTCTATGAAACAACATTATCACTTTGGACAACCAACCACAACATAGTGACAGAGAATTAACACATTTGAGATGTATTCATTTAATGTACAAGTCAACATTTACAATGGGCTTGGAAGCTAAGGTGCTATTCTGGTGTAAGAAACACATCCATGTGGTCTAATGAAACTAATTAAAATAGTTTAGCACACAAATGTAAGCCAGTTAAAGTGATTTTCCTGAACATCAGCTCACTAGATGCAGCTAAAATACACAAAACCCTAAAAACGACAGAAAATAAATACTGTGTGAACAATGGGAAATAGATCTTCATTAGGAATTTGGTAATATTCTTTTAAATCTGTACTTTATGTTTTCGTTTTATCTTTATCTGTTAGCCTTGCTAACAAGTGTGACTTAAAGGAATAGTTTACCCAAAAATGAAAATCTGCTGAAAATATACTCAAATTCACCTACATCTTGCATGGCCTGAGGGTGTTGCTTCATCTGAACAGATTTGAAGAATTTCACAATGAGCAAAATGGTTCAGGAAATATTCTGTCCATCTGGAAGCCTTCAGTGTACAATCAACATCTGTTGCTAAACTGCACGACATTCTCTGAAACTTGCCAGCAGTAACAGCACAACAAAATCTTTCATGGCTGTTTTACTGAATTTGCTATTGGTCTGTTTTTACAAAACGTAAAATTGTCCCAGAAAGCATTGAAAGATGGACATCTCGGTAGATAGAAGTCTTGTGTTTTTATTTATTTAGAGGATACAGTGGTAAAGGAATAAAGACTTTAATACAAAACACACATCAATGTCTGCAGCTCTATGAAACAACATTATCACTTTGGACAACCAACCACAACATAGTGACAGAGAATTAACACATTTGAGATGTATTCATTTAATGTACAAGTCAACATTTACAATGGGCTTGGAAGCTAAGGTGCTATTCTGGTGTAAGAAACACATCCATGTGGTCTAATGAAACTAATTAAAATAGTTTAGCACACAAATGTAAGCCAGTTAAAGTGATTTTCCTGAACATCAGCTCACTAGATGCAGCTAAAATACACAAAACCCTAAAAACGACAGAAAATAAATACTGTGTGAACAATGGGAAATAGATCTTCATTAGGAATTTGGTAATATTCTTTTAAATCTGTACTTTATGTGTTCGTTTTATCTTTATCTGTTAGCCTTGCTAACAAGTGTGACTTAAAGGAATAGTTTACCCAAAAATTAAAATCTGCTGAAAATATACTCAAATTCACCTACATCTTGCATGGCCTGAGGGTGTTACTTCATCTGAACAGATTTGAAGAATTTCACCATTCAGACAAATTCAGCATCCACACGACTCCAGCGATTGATTAATGATCTTGTGAAGCAAAAAGCTGCGTGTTTGGACTAAACAAATCCATCAAAACCTTTTTTTAACTTCAAACTGCTGCTTCTGACTAAAACACGAGTCCTCTATCCATATGCTTTCAGTGAAAAGTCTGCACCATTTATAAGTGGAAACAAACCAAATCAGGTCTAAACAAATATGTCAGTGGATTTTGATGTGAAAGGACATCAAGGGATGGACTTTTTCAGCGTTATTATGGATTATGAATTATTTTGGCCAGAAGCGACAGTTTAAAGTTAAAATGCCTTGATGGATTTGTGTCTTACAAACATGCAGCGTTTCACTATGTTAATTGACAGACTGGAGTCATGTTGATTACTTGTGGATTTTTGTGATGTTTTATCAGACTCTCATTCTGACGCCACCCATTCACTGCAGAGGATCCATTGGTGAGCAAGTGACGTAATGTTAAATTTCTCCACATCTGTTTCGATGAAGCAGCAAACTCTGTCTACATCTTGGATGGCATAAGGGTACGATTTCTGCAAATTTTCATATTTGGGTGAACTATTCCATTAAAGTCAAGGGTTTACAGACACAATATTATTATTACAGTGTGGTGGCAACAGCTAATACACCTCTACTCATTACATCATAGAACATCTGGACCATTTCTTCATCTAAGGTGTTGTCTGATACAGCTCACGCTTTTACAGAGCTATATGAGCAAAACGAGACAGGCTCGACATCTACCCAAAATTACCTTGTAATGCTACTTCAGATGTGTTGTTATAGAAAAAGTAACCTTTCTTCAAAGGTGATGAGTATAAACTTTCTAACTAAACATTGGTGGAAGTAAAAAGTAGAATAATATGAGTCCAAAGGTGACATCCATTCAAACTACAATAAATAATGGGCCATTTAAAGGGGTCCTATTATGCTTTTTCACTTTTTCAACTTAAGTCAAGACTTTGTAAAAGAGCATATTAGGACCCGTTTAATATTCATTTTTGCTTTGAGCTGCTTTTTCACTACACAAGAAACGCATTCATGCATCAAATTCAATTTAAAAATACCTTACAGACCCTCTTTTCTATAAGTATATACTTTCGTGCTGTGAGGGAAGTGGTGAGAATAGAGGTGATGTGTCATTTCTGGGCAGCTTATATATATATGTATCATTTGGAATGAAAGTTTCTACACTTAAAAATGTTAATCTAACAGTCATGGTGATTAATAGGCACGTTGTATATTAGAAACATGCGTGTGGGGAATCCTTCGTGTTAAAATGAATGAAGTGGGCAATGTTAGAGCAAAAAAAGAAACAAATCTGATACATAGTACATGTTTAGGAAGCACAGAGTGTGTCCAGAAAGAACTATCTTATGTTTTATTTCATACTGACGTCAGTGCTACAAAGGCTGTGCAGTGGAGCTGCTTGGATACCAGTCTCAGCTCTTATGTTATAATGTACACAGCATCAATGCAGTTTAGGAGAACAATGGAAATTTGTTTTACACCCTTTGGCAAAGTGTTCCCTGCAGCCCTTTCTAATTATAGCTTGTATTGTCATATGCATTGATTTCACTTATCACACAGCTGCTGTTCTCCTAATAGGATCTTCAGATGCATTTGAGACTTTAGGAAAACAGACGTCTCTGCAAACAGAAGGAAATATAAATAAATCACAGTGATCTATGAAATAGATGTAAAACAGTGGTTCTCAACGTTTTTGACTCTAAGGCTCTCCTTTGTCCGAGACAATATCCGAATGCCCTGCTATCTATGCTAATATGCACATCTGGCACTTTTGTTGTGATAAAAATAAATAAACGATGTCAAATAAATAAATAAGATATCAGTTTAATATTGCATGGGTTTATTTATTCATTTATTTATTATAATTTTAATTAAAAGAACAGTTCACCTAAAAATGAAAATTTGCTGAAAATGTAGGGTGTCCAATCCTGCTCCTGGAGGGCCACTGTCCAGCAGAATTTAGCTCAAACCTGCCCAAACACACTTGCCTTGAAGTTTCTAGTGAGTCTGAAGACATTGGTTAGCTGGTTCAGGTGTGCTTAATTAGAGTTGGAGCTAAACTCTGCAGGACAATGGCCCTCCAGGAACAGTTTTGGACACTCCTGCCCTAAGGCCATCCAAAATGTGGAGAAATTTACCATTACATCACTTGCTCACCAATGGATCCTCTGCAGTGAATGGGTGCCGTCAGAATTAGAGTTCAAACAGCTGATAAAAACATCACAGTAATCCACAGGTAATCCACACGACTCCCGTCCATCAATTAACATCCTGTGAAGCGAAAAGCTGAGTGTTTGTAATAAATTCACCATTAGACTTTTTTCATTTTGTAGTTTACAAACCATCATGTTTTGAACAAACCATTACTACTGGCTAAAAAGTTGTCTTGTCTGAAACAGGATTACACTCCATTTACAAGCAATTTAAAAGCATTTCTAAACAAATATGTTGGTGTATTTTGGTGTGAGAGGTCAAGAGGGGATGGACTTTTTTAATGGAAAAAGCGTTATGAATTATGGACTGGTATTTTGGCCAGAAGCAACAGTTTAAAGTTAAAATACCTTAATGATGGGTTTGCTTCTTACAAACACGCAGCTTTTCACTTTACAAGATGTTAAGTGATGGACTGGAGTCATGTGGATTACTTGTGGATTATTGTGATGCTTTTATCAGCTGTTTGGACTCTCATTCTGACGGCACCCATTCACTGCAGAGGATTCACTCGTGAGCAAGTGACGTAATGCTAAATTTCTCCAAATCTGTTCAGATGAAGAAACAAACTCATCTGCATATTGGATGTTCTGAGGGATAGTAAATTTTCAGCAAATTATTATTTTTTGGGGGTGAACTATTCCATTGAGATTATATGAATATAACTAAATTTAAATAATTTTAAGACTTATCAGGTAGTTTGGTTTAGGCCCCTAATGAGCCCTGGCCCTCTGGTTGAGAACCACTGATGTAAAGGAGCAAAGAAATGAAATGATGTGTAAAAAAGTATGGATTCAAAGCACATTGATTTTCTGATGACATTCAAATTTCTATTAAAGGTAATTTCACATCTTTGCTAGTTATTCTATGAAATTTACAAAATATTATCTTAAAAAAAAAAACAACTTTCAGTTTACAAAACATAAATAGTTAAAACCAACCCAAAATTTGAAAGAAAAAAAAAGGAGAAAATTGTAATAGACAGTCATGTGGAAATACACAGTCACTCATGCAGGAACACATATTTTCACACTTAAAATAAAGATATATTTCTATTCCTATGTAAATTTCTCTATAATGGTCCCAGGTTTATTAAGAGGCTTTCTCCTCTTTTCTGACATCCTGAAGGGCACATTTCGATGGTTGTTGAAATTAGCTGTGATGCTTGTGAAATTGAAATCAGTCTACCAATAAGAGAAGACACACACTGATATTTAATTACACCATAAGCAAAAGACAAGGTGAGGTGACGCACAAAAAAGTGGTTGATAGCCCTGTGCTCTTATGGTGGCTCCTGCAGTGTCACATAAAACTCATCTTTGCTAGTTATTCTATGAAATTTACAAAATATTATCTTAAAAAAAAAAAAAACTTTCAGTTTACAAAACATAAATAGTTAAAACCAACCCAAAATTTGAAAGAAAAAAAAAGGAGAAAATTGTAATAGACAGTCATGTGGAAATACACAGTCACTCATGCAGGAACACATATTTTCACACTTAAAATAAAGATATATTTCTATTCCTATGTAAATTTCTCTATAATGGTCCCAGGTTTATTAAGAGGCTTTCTCCTCTTTTCTGACATCCTGAAGGGCACATTTCGATGGTTGTTGAAATTAGCTGTGATGCTTGTGAAATTGAAATCAGTCTACCAATAAGAGAAGACACACGCTGATATTTAATTACACCATAAGCAAAAGACAAGGTGAGGTGACGCACAAAAAAGTGGTCGATAGCCCTGTGCTCTTATGGTGGCTCCTGCAGTGTCACATAAAACAGGAGGTGCAGTATCTGTGTCAGCTGAAGTGAGAGGTAACTGTGGGCTTCTGCAGGTGTCGGTTTCAGCTCTTGACTCAGGAGACCCCAGCCACGCAAAAGAGTCCCTCTCAAAGCTGGTTTGGTAAAGGTGGCGCATGAGTGTGCTGGAGAGGCCACGATTACAGGATCCTGTGGGAAACGCTGTCTTGAGGACTGCTCTCCGCTGTAGTGTGTTTGAGCAGATCCAGGGGCATCAGAGGAAGGGGCTGGTTTTGTTCACTCACTACTGACTCGTATGGGGGCGCCTCATCTAAAGGTAAGGCTGACAAAGAGATGGAGGCGATCGGCTGGTGCCTGAAGTCCTGTAGTCTGGTTGGGAAATGGGAAGAGCCACTTGCTGACACCCAAGAAGCCCCAGCGAGCAGATCCTCAATCTCTGTGTGATGGTGTGGGGCGGGTTGCTCCCGGCACGGGTCTGTGAGGGAGTAGGGGGGCGGATCGTCCGTAGGAACATATATCTGCGTCCCTTGTCCCACACATTCATCATAACTGAAAGAAAAGACATTTAAAAAAATATATGGTTATATACAACTGATAAAAAAAAAAAACATTTCTACAATATTATGTAATTGATGTATTTGTTATAGCACTCAGCAGCAGCAATGATACACAAAAGAACATTCAAACGATGATATATGACACTAAAATGATAAATTAAACAAAATGCTTGGGTAAAATATTTTTTCTTTAGATTTTCTGTGGACCCCAACCACCCCCTTGCAGCCTTTTTTAATACAGTAAAAATAAATATTATATAATATTTGACAAAGTAATAAAAACAAATTTCCCTTTAAAGTTGGTGTAGCTTTAAACATGTAGCTAAGACAAATAATAATTTCAAGCCATTTTACACTTCACATGTTAGCAACATTATACCAGAAGTGTCAGATTTATGACAGTATATTATGAATTTGTATGACAGTGTTATGAATTAGGTTTCTTAAACCTGTATTTTTACATAGTGAGAATATTTTTGTATGCTGTTATATCATCTGGATGCAAGATTCTCATTCTAAGTATTACTGACATTTGATTCTCTTTTTGTTCCTTCCCACCACACCAAATTGCCAATTTCACTTTCTCTGTGCGATATCCTGCTGCACGGCAAACAAAGCTCCAGTGAAGCACATTCGATTTAAAGCCTGATGTGTCCATCCAAGAGAAAAGCAAACAAAAAGAAAGAAAGAGAAAGAGAGTGAAATGGCCTACTTGTTTGTGTGAAGGTGTGTTGTTTGTTTGTGTGTGTGTGTGTGTGTGTGTGTGTGTCAAGTCTTTCTACAATATTATGTAATTGATGTATTTGTTATCAGTATAATAGGCTACAGCTAAATATTGGAGGGTCCTATTGCACACCCTCTTTAGGGAACCACATATTATGTACTGTATACATTGTAGGATACATTTTATAACGACTAGAGGGGAGGGAATGCATTTATGCCAAGAGCCTCCAATATGATGATCTCCTTGCTAATATGTAAATACCTATATAGTATATGGGAATACTACTGTTGTTTCACTTGTTGTTTCCAGAATTAGATATTTGGCTTTTATACTGTCATTATAATAAATACACAAACTGTGCTACATTAACTAGGTTCATGGGTACTTCCAGTAAAGTGAAGCAGTCTTATGCCTCTGGCCTCAGCATGAGCAGGGCACAGAGTTTTAGAAAGAGTAAGAGCAAATAGCAGGAGGGTAATTGGATCTTGGTATGGTTAACCATATCAGACTGTCAGTGAGAGCGGAAACAGGATGCTAGAATTGGTTTAAGCTGCCACCCCAGGCTTACACACGAGGGATGAACACAGAGAGAGGGCTTTGTGGTGGGCACAAAGATCTCTGTTATAGACACATCTTTTGTCTACATACAAAAGATGCGCAGATGGGTTAGTAAGGTTTTTTTTATTATTATTTAAGAAAAAAAATATTGTTATTTAGCAAGGATGCATTAAAGGCACAATATGTAATTTTCGCCGCTAAAGGGCGCGTATTCAAAATAAACAAAGAAACAAAGGCGTAGTTTGATGACGCCGTGACTTGAGTGTGGAATAATGGGATTTGTCGTCTTCATCCCCACAGCCGATGCAATCCGACGGGACTCGGGCAGAAATCATGTTCATGGATGAGCTAATGA
>NW_015548183.1:172566-184147 GCF_001515605.1 Sinocyclocheilus anshuiensis | reverse complement strand
CTTTTATTATGCCACAGTCGACCGCTTCCGCTCCTTCCGGTCGTGAGTATGTGGGGTAAAGCAGCGCGGTTTTATCATACTACATACATTTGAAAGTTCTGTTATAATGCTACGCTGTGCAGTCATCACCGGTCTATTAAAACGCACAACATATTAAAGCGTCTTTGGTGTTTCCATGTTTTCTACAAAACAAAACCGGAAATCGAGGGTGTATGACATCATTAGCAGGCGACACAATGACACTATAGACACTAGTTAACTGTCACTAGTTAAAATTGCTTATTTCTCTGGATTTAAACATTCTTCGAAACATTTGGGATAATGTAAGTACACAAGTCAGCAAAATATATAACACTGTTCTAGTGGTTTTTGGATATTTGAATAAAAAAATATTACATATTGTGCCTTTAAATGGTTAAAAAATTACAGTAAAGGCACTTGAAATTTCCATTACAAATAAATGCTGTTCTTTTGAACTATTATTCAAAGAATCCTGAAAAAACATGTCAACATTGATAATTAGAAATGTTTCTTGAGCAGCAAATCAGCATATTAGAATGATTTCTGAAAGATTGTGTGACTGGAGGAATACCTGCTGAAAATTCAGCTTTGCCATCACAGGAATAAATCAATATATTCAAATAGAAAACAGTTATTTTAAATTGTAATAATATTTCACAATGTTCTTTTTTGATCAAATAAATTTAGCTTTGGTGAGTATAAGAGACGTCTTTCAAAAACATAAAAAAACTAATCTTAATGACCCTAAACTTTTGAACAGTTTTTATTTTGGTTTCTCCAAAATAAATAACACAATCTGAACACTTCGTAATTTTTCCAGAACTGACTGGAATCCAAATATTTATTTATTTAAAATATTTATTTTATTGAATACAAAATACATACAGCACCTAATTTTCTAACACAACACAAATGTTGACAATTTAAGACACATACTTTCAAAATGGTCACTACATGGTGTTGTATGAAACAGAGTTACATACATTTTCGCGGGCATCTTGTGGGTTACTCTCTCGTGGAACTGTTCATTAAGCTGCTATTTGTGGATGTGAATTATTTCTGATGCTTGTACAATCCTTGGTTGTGTAATAAACTGATCTAATAGCAGCAGCAGCTGTATCTCCCATAGACTCAATGATCTATTCCCTCTCCTCCTCCGTCAGGCTTCAGTAAGGTGATGAGAGCTAATTAACACACCACCTGCTCAACTGGAAGAGGTGATGATACCAGGGAAAATGGCTAAGCATGACTGGGACCCATTAAAGGAGCAGGTAAACACCAAAAAAAACTGGTTCAGGCGAAATCCATCTAGTTTCATTCTCCTTCTCTTAAAAGTTTCTCTGTCTTCTCTGTTTCTCTTCTCATGTCATGATGGTAATCACACCACATCATGAACACGAAAAACGCCTCTTCATGTGAACTCTGAATAACATCTGTGGTGCTTGACAGTCATTCTTTATTTTTGCCTCTGCATCTATAGTTGGCTGAGATTAGAGACTGCTGATACATCAAGCAGTTGAATTTATCAACCAAAAATAGATTGTAACAGATACATTTGTTGCATTTATTATTTAAAGGAGCAGGTAAACACCAAAAAAAAACTGGTTCAGGCGAAATCCATCTAGTTTCATTCTCCTTCTCTTAAAAGTTTCTCTGTCTTCTCTGTTTCTCTTCTCATGTCATGATGGTAATCACACCACATCATGAACACGAAAAACGCCTCTTCATGTGAACTCTGAATAACATCTGTGGTGCTTGACAGTCATTCTTTATTTTTGCCTCTGCATCTATAGTTGGCTGAGATTAGAGACTGCTGATACATCAAGCAGTTGAATTTATCAACCAAAAATAGATTGTAACAGATACATTTGTTGCATTTATTATTATCTGGTGAATACTAGCAAAAAATGTCAAGGGTTACAATTCACCTAGTCTAATTAAATAATTATAAATGGCCTCAAAATGTATAAAGTAAACTAAACTAGATGAATTTTAGTGTAGCAGAGTAATCAAGATATTTTTAAGTGACAAAATGTTTTAGTGAGTCATAACCAAGAGCGTTTTCTTTTTCTTCTTTTTTTTTTTACATCTGCCTAGAGCTTTAAATTTATAATATATTAAGTCATAATTACAAGATAACGTCAAAACTATGAGACATAATTATGATCAAAGTATTATGACATTTACACATGAACGCAAAATGCAAAAATTCATACCAATCCAGATATCAGTACATTTTGCCACAGGTGGAGACCACAGCAAACGGGACTCCATGCCTGGACACTTTACACTGCCACTATAAGCAGGTCAAGCAGTATTGACAGCTTGGCTGAATGCTCATAACCACACAATGCTCTGGCACACGTCCCTGAGAATACTGCACAGATATACTTTGGTGCCATTGTGTCTAAGTATTGCACACTTTGGCAGACTCTGTTTCTGAACTTGGCAATGAAAACCAATCACTACATCCCTTGGACTGTATACAAATGCATTATGCAGTCTTTGTACCTTATATTGGGTTACATTATGAAATTGATTCACAGACATACACAAAGCCAAACAGCAACTCCCCCCGCAGAGTAGCATTCAAGTCCAATTCAGCCCACTTTAATATACACGAAGATAAAAAAGGCCACCTTGTAATATGTAATTCACTCAATTCTGCATTCTTGGCCTCACATTCTTTTTGGATTCACTAGTATTGTACTTATTGTATTAAACACATTTCTGAATTATAATAATAATAATATTAGTAATAATAATAAATAGTCAAATATATAGTCTGAGTAGCCTATGAATTAATCAATATATCTTAACACTGACTTATAATTGTTGAAGTAGAGCATTTTTCATCACTAATGACATTATATAACCACATATAATAAAAAAACTAAGAACTAATTTACCATTAGATAATCTGTCAATTTATATATTTATTTTTCTATATATATTTCTTGTTTATTAACTGTCAACTGTTTGTTACTTAGCTCAGATTGATGTTTGTAATTAGTGAAAAATAATATTTGAAAATAAATGATTACATCAGAAACATTAAATCAGATACATTTTGTTTTTGTCTTTGCACTCCATCTTTGAGTTAAACCACAGCACTGTAAAACCTAATACTGTACATATGGAAGGTTACTCGTCTTAAAATGACTATGTAACAAAAGTAACGACAGATATTTTCTTCCGTATTGTGATGTACATTTAAGTGAAATGGATTAAAATGTAGGGAAGGAACTTGGTTCTGAATGTAAGCTTGAAGTTGATTGTAAGAAAGGTGCAGGGTTTAAATGAACTCAGTTTTTGAAAAAATCCAGCAGACGTCACCAGAGAGAAATCTGACATTTCACCGGAAGAAACATATTCATGGATGAATTGTTCACAATAAGATCAATAACAAGCATTTAGAAAACAAGACAGATTGAATTTTACTTTCATGCTGACTTGAAAGGAAATAGAAAGACTGATTGATTTTGACAGGTCATGCTGGATCAGGTATCAAAGTTTGATTTACAGACTAATTTTAGGATTCAACTTCAATTTCCATGTAGACCTCTACTCTGCAGCCTGATACAGTTGTGCTCATTTAAAGGTTCACAGCTCCTGCTGTGTCACCTCTAATCAATATGAATAAGACCTCTGTTGTTACCGTGGTTACCCTCAGCGGTGTGTTCCCCTGCTCCTCATACATAAATAATGACTCTGATCGAGAATCCTCCATGTGCAAGTGTGTGCGCAAGATGCTATCAAAATAAAAGCACATTCAAAATGTTGACACTTGCCCTGCGATGAATCACAGGTAAAGGTATGAAAGTTTTTTTTCTGAATGATAAGAAGATGATAGTGCAGAGATCTGGGCTTTCTATATCACTCCGTGTGAGTGTTACATAAAGCTGTTCGCTCTCTTCAGAACAAGGTGAGAACTGTTTTGCACCATCCTGCCTCCCCTGTGAAGGAGCCCGGCTCCTCAGGGACCCCTCCACACACACTTACTGAGATGCCACCTCAACTGACAATAATTCATTAATCAGGCTATACAAATGTCACAGCCCCAGTCATGACTGTGACTCTCATCTCATTTATCCTTATCCATAAATAATAAACAGCCCGTACTTGCTTTGATGTTTTTTTTTTCACTATTGTTCTTCCTAAGAACAAATATGAGCATCAGTTGTTTTTTGCACCTTGGGCTAATGAAGACGGTCCCCATGAAAAAAAGCACCTGCAGACAACAGTAATATAGTATACTGTCTCTCTCATTCCACACTCAATCTTTAAAATAAAATTGTATTAAAAATAAATAAATAAATGCAACATATAAAATCATTATATTTTAATATAATAATATGATTATATTAAATTCTATTTAAATACATTTTTAAAATATAATTTATTCCTGTGATGCCATTTCTCCAGTCTTCAGTGTCACACGATCCTTCAGAAATCATTCTAATATGCTGATGTGGTGCTCAATCAATTATTAATCATGGTTCTTATTATTATCAATGTTGAAAACAAGTTTTGCTGCTTAAAACCATAATTTTTTTTTTCTGGATTATTTGATCAACAGCAAGTTCAATAAACATAATTTGCAATACAAATCTTTTGTAACAATCAATTTACTGTGTCCTTACTTATATATTTTTTTATTTTATTTTACTGACCACAAACTTTTGAATTACAGTATCATGGTTTCTGAAATAAAAAATAATAATAATAATATATATATATATACACAACTGTTTTTATCAGCACAACTGTTTTTAACATTGAAAATAATAATACAGTTTCTTGAGCAGCAAATCAGCATATTAGAATGATTTCTGAAGGATCATGTGACACTGAAGACTGGAGTAATGACTGCTGAAAATTCAGCTTTGCCATCACAGAAATAAATTACATTTTAAAATAAAATATAAAACGATTATTTTAAGTTGTAATAATATTTCACAATATTACTGTTTTACTTAATTTTTGATAAAAATAAATGCAGCCTTGGTGGGCATATGTGACTTCTTTTAAAAACATTAAAAAGAACTTTACTACCCCCAAAATTTTAAACAATATTATATTAAAATAATAATAGAATTGATAGTTATTCCATAAATAAAACCTTTTTAAAAAAGTAAATTTGCATTTAGATTCATTGGTTGTAGTTTTCCTTTTTAAAAAAAATTGTAGCTTTGCTCATGGAGCATGATGTGAAAACTGTACCTGATGAAGGCAGGTGAGATGTTGGCAACCATTTCCTGCAGGTTTTACGTCTGCCTAGAGCTTTAAATTTATAATATATTAAGTCATAATTACAAGATAACGTCAAAACTATGAGACATAATTATGATCAAAGTATTATGACATTTACACATGAACGCAAAATGCAAAAATTCATACCAATCCAGATATCAGTACATTTTGCCACAGGTGGAGACCACAGCAAACGGGACTCCATGCCTGGACACTTTACACTGCCACTATAAGCAGGTCAAGCAGTATTGACAGCTTGGCTGAATGCTCATAACCACACAATGCTCTGGCACACGTCCCTGAGAATACTGCACAGATATACTTTGGTGCCATTGTGTCTAAGTATTGCACACTTTGGCAGACTCTGTTTCTGAACTTGGCAATGAAAACCAATCACTACATCCCTTGGACTGTATACAAATGCATTATGCAGTCTTTGTACCTTATATTGGGTTACATTATGAAATTGATTCACAGACATACACAAAGCCAAACAGCAACTCCCCCCGCAGAGTAGCATTCAAGTCCAATTCAGCCCACTTTAATATACACGAAGATAAAAAAGGCCACCTTGTAATATGTAATTCACTCAATTCTGCATTCTTGGCCTCACATTCTTTTTGGATTCACTAGTATTGTACTTATTGTATTAAACACATTTCTGAATTATAATAATAATAATATTAGTAATAATAATAAATAGTCAAATATATAGTCTGAGTAGCCTATGAATTAATCAATATATCTTAACACTGACTTATAATTGTTGAAGTAGAGCATTTTTCATCACTAATGACATTATATAACCACATATAATAAAAAAACTAAGAACTAATTTACCATTAGATAATCTGTCAATTTATATATTTATTTTTCTATATATATTTCTTGTTTATTAACTGTCAACTGTTTGTTACTTAGCTCAGATTGATGTTTGTAATTAGTGAAAAATAATATTTGAAAATAAATGATTACATCAGAAACATTAAATCAGATACATTTTGTTTTTGTCTTTGCACTCCATCTTTGAGTTAAACCACAGCACTGTAAAACCTAATACTGTACATATGGAAGGTTACTCGTCTTAAAATGACTATGTAACAAAAGTAACGACAGATATTTTCTTCCGTATTGTGATGTACATTTAAGTGAAATGGATTAAAATGTAGGGAAGGAACTTGGTTCTGAATGTAAGCTTGAAGTTGATTGTAAGAAAGGTGCAGGGTTTAAATGAACTCAGTTTTTGAAAAAATCCAGCAGACGTCACCAGAGAGAAATCTGACATTTCACCGGAAGAAACATATTCATGGATGAATTGTTCACAATAAGATCAATAACAAGCATTTAGAAAACAAGACAGATTGAATTTTACTTTCATGCTGACTTGAAAGGAAATAGAAAGACTGATTGATTTTGACAGGTCATGCTGGATCAGGTATCAAAGTTTGATTTACAGACTAATTTTAGGATTCAACTTCAATTTCCATGTAGACCTCTACTCTGCAGCCTGATACAGTTGTGCTCATTTAAAGGTTCACAGCTCCTGCTGTGTCACCTCTAATCAATATGAATAAGACCTCTGTTGTTACCGTGGTTACCCTCAGCGGTGTGTTCCCCTGCTCCTCATACATAAATAATGACTCTGATCGAGAATCCTCCATGTGCAAGTGTGTGCGCAAGATGCTATCAAAATAAAAGCACATTCAAAATGTTGACACTTGCCCTGCGATGAATCACAGGTAAAGGTATGAAAGTTTTTTTTCTGAATGATAAGAAGATGATAGTGCAGAGATCTGGGCTTTCTATATCACTCCGTGTGAGTGTTACATAAAGCTGTTCGCTCTCTTCAGAACAAGGTGAGAACTGTTTTGCACCATCCTGCCTCCCCTGTGAAGGAGCCCGGCTCCTCAGGGACCCCTCCACACACACTTACTGAGATGCCACCTCAACTGACAATAATTCATTAATCAGGCTATACAAATGTCACAGCCCCAGTCATGACTGTGACTCTCATCTCATTTATCCTTATCCATAAATAATAAACAGCCCGTACTTGCTTTGATGTTTTTTTTTTCACTATTGTTCTTCCTAAGAACAAATATGAGCATCAGTTGTTTTTTGCACCTTGGGCTAATGAAGACGGTCCCCATGAAAAAAAGCACCTGCAGACAACAGTAATATAGTATACTGTCTCTCTCATTCCACACTCAATCTTTAAAATAAATAAAAATAAAAAATAAATAAATAAATGCAACATATAAAATCATTATATTTTAATATAATAATATGATTATTCTATTTAAAATTTAAATACATTTTTAAAATATAATTTATTCCTGTGATGCCATTTCTCCAGTCTTCAGTGTCACACGATCCTTCAGAAATCATTCTAATATGCTGATGTGGTGCTCAATCAATTATTAATCATGGTTCTTATTATTATCAATGTTGAAAACAAGTTTTGCTGCTTAAAACCATAATTTTTTTTTTCTGGATTATTTGATCAACAGCAAGTTCAATAAACATAATTTGCAATACAAATCTTTTGTAACAATCAATTTACTGTGTCCTTACTTATATATTTTTTTATTTTATTTTACTGACCACAAACTTTTGAATTACAGTATCATGGTTTCTGAAATAAAAAATAATAATAATAATATATATATATATACACAACTGTTTTTATCAGCACAACTGTTTTTAACATTGAAAATAATAATACAGTTTCTTGAGCAGCAAATCAGCATATTAGAATGATTTCTGAAGGATCATGTGACACTGAAGACTGGAGTAATGACTGCTGAAAATTCAGCTTTGCCATCACAGAAATAAATTACATTTTAAAATATTAAAATACAAAACAGATTGTTTAAATTGTAATCAGTTTTTACTGTATTTTTGATCAAATAAATGCAGCCTTAGTGAGTTTAAGAGACCATGGTTTCAAAACCATTAAACCATTTTAATCATTCCACTTGACCTACATTAATCAACATTTGACCGTTCATGTGTGTGTATATATATATATATATATTGTTTTTTTTTTTAATTGTTTTTTTTATTTTATTTTTTTTCTGGTGAAACTTTTTGCACAATGGAGAGTTATGACGTGTGTATAGAATCATGAACACATTGCAGAGTGTGTATTTCTGGGATCTGCCTATTTTTTCTCCTGTTCTGCGGAAGTGGCACTTCACAGGCTCCACAGGTGAGCAGCTCATATACATGCCATGAGCACTAATTTCCCAGGTGCCATCTGTGGCCATAGCTGCCCTGGCATGAGTCACATGCCACAGCCCCTCCCTGCCAGTCCCACAGAGACACAAGCACAGCCACACAAACACACTGCCAATGGGCTTGAACTTACACCCACTGCGCAAATAGCTCCTCATTCCAAAGTCCTGAAGACATCAAAGAACAGCATAGCGGTGGACTCCATGTTAGAGTCCACATATGTGCATGTAGAATAAACTGGCACGTTCCCAAACATGGCATGCGGAAATGCCTAGGTAGCCCAGTCCCTCCACAGCATAATGGTCCTATGCCAGTTCTTATAAACAATAACAATAATCTATATGACCCCAGCTGATGAATCACTGTCTTCTAAAGCGAAACAGTTGGTGTAAAAATACTAATATTTTAAACGTTTTTAACTATAAACCATCAGCCGGAAATGATGGTTTCTAAAAATCTTTGTGTTCAGCTGAAGAAAGGTGGTCACATTCATCTGGGGCAGCAGGAGGGTGAGTAATTTCAGTGGAGTATCCCTTTAACTGCTACATGACTCACACAGTAGTGGCGTACCTGAATAAATCATTGTTGTTGAACGAATCGGTTGAACGAATGATTCAATGACTCACTCATAAAAAGTCAATTGTTTCATTCCTGAATTAATTAAACCTTGTCCAAATACCCACACTTGCGGTCTTTGCACTTGACCACAAGTGTGTGTCAAACTTTTCATTACCTGATGGGACACACTTGTAGTGTTGTAAAAATGCAAGTGTTTACATAGCTTTATTTAAATTTTAATTTTAAATACTTAGCATTTTAAAATCAACTTCTAAATGTCTGTTCAGTAGTCCCTATAACATGACAATTTTAATTTGTGGTGCTTCTAATTAAGTGATTAAAAAGCAGTTGCAAATGTTGTACAAAATAAATATCACCACTACTCATCTTTGCACCAATAAAATGTAAAAACACCGTTTTTCTACCAAATTATATGTAATATCTAATTATTATATTAATATTTAACTTGCACTGGAAAGGTTTCCGTGACCTCTCGCGAGATCTCGGCAAAAAGTCTTTTTATTTTTAAAAAGATTTATTTCCAGAACATGATGCATGATGGGATACACTAAGCCTCGAATAGCGCTCCGGAGTGGTATTCGAGATAGTGTGGATTTAGTGTGCTTTAAGGGCACTGCGCTCTGGCGTTTTTAAGACCTGGGACAGTCTTGCACACTTACTTCCTGTCGCACGCACGCGCTCTCAAGTGGCCAAGACCGCAAGTGTGGGTATTTGGACAAGGGGTTAGTGTTGTTGAACTAATGGGTTGAATGATTGTTTCAATGACTCTTTCATTGAGGGTCATTTGTTTCAATCCTGAATGAATCAGTGTTGTTGAACAAATTGATTGAATGATTCAATGACTCACTCATAAAATGACTTGTTTTTTTCCTGAATGAATCAGCATTGATGAACTAATCAGTTGAATGATTGATTCAATGACTGACTCATAAAGAGTCACATGTTTCATAACTGAAGTAATCAGTTTTGTTTAACAAATAAGCCGAATGATTGTTTCAGTGATGTTACACTGTGAAAAATCCCCACCACTAACACATAGACTGACAGTCTATCTGGAAAGTACAAACACAGACAAACAAAATCTCACCCCTTCTTCCCACGCCTCTGCTGTAGAATAATAAGATCCAGACAAAACTGCTGCATTGGATGCAGACTTTTCACTGTAGAACAAAATGTGGTCAAGAGTGTGTTAGTGGTAATCTTCCATAATTTTACCACATCCTCTCACAGAGCTGTGCGGGTGTGGACTGCTAGTCTCTAACTAAATTGAGTATCTGGACTGAGGGTCGGCTATCTCTCCCAAACAGAATTACACACCATTCAGTAATTCTTAATAGGCCTCCAAGCTAGCACTAATATTCTATATTAGTCATAATTAGCTTTTTAAATAGGAGAAGGCCCTGCTCTTTCAGGTAGCTCTTGCTCCCGGGTAGAGGTAATTTCACCCTGTTCAAAAGCCCCTTCACAGAGCTTCACCAGAGGGCTCTGCCAGCCTAATGGAACGGTCATAGAGATGTAAATAACATTGGCACTCTGTGAAACAAGCCATGAAGGGCAGGCAAGTTGAGCACAAGCATGACCCTTACTAAACCTTTCCTCTCTGGTATTCAACACACACACACAAACAGGCAGCCACATGCTTAACAATTTAGAGATTTGTTATGCAACCGAGGAAGCACTTCAGTATTGAGAAAGAATAACTACAGGAGTGATAAATAACTTAACTAGACAGAGTCGCTTTAAGAGCAGATGAACTGACTCAACAGTCAGGTCAATCAGAAGTGATGCTTCTGCATGAAGTCACAAGTCAACCTGGACTTCAGTCAAGATTCGAGTCAACAACTTTGACAAGAGCACGCAACAGTTTTTATTTAGAGCAGGGACACTTTTACATGTAATCCATTCAATAAAGTTCAAAGTATATATCCGGACAGTGTTTTAAATTTAAAGGGGGATAAGAAGGCAAGATGGGCGTGTTGTGACATCAAACTTATGAATATTAATTAGCTCATGCTGACATTGCAAGGTAATTTTCCAAGACTGTTCAGTCATGTAACCTAATATTCATGAGCTAAGCCTTCACCTTGGTACCATTCATAAAAATTCATTTCATATATGCCTGAATTGTACGACCTTGTAAAGTAAAGGTATGAGTAACATCAGATCACCATTATGTTTGCTCAGATATTTCAACACAAACTTAACTGATTTTGATAAATAGTCAAAATGATGGGCTAATCTGGTCTGTAGATCATATCTGAAGTCTACAGTATAATAACTGAAATGTGGACTTTAAATCCAGTCTCCTTACTGGAGAAGTCATGGCCTAATGGTTAGAGAGTCGGACTCGTAACCCAAGGGTTGTGGGTTCGAGTCTCGTACCGGCAGGGATTGTAGGTGGGGGGAGTGAATGTACAGCGCTCTCGTCCACCTTCAATACCACGACTGAGGTGCCCTTGAGCAGGGCACCGAACCCCCGACTGCTCCCCGG
>NW_015548183.1:167798-172486 GCF_001515605.1 Sinocyclocheilus anshuiensis | reverse complement strand
GATAAATGCAGAGCACTAATTCTGAGTATGGGTCACCATACTTGGCCACATGTCACTTCACTTACATTTGAGTAAGCAATCATTCTTTTCACTCAATTCTAGTGCATAAATAATTGTGACAAACATATTGCTCTTTCCAGAAAATCTGAACTCAAATGAAAGGTTGCTTTGGCATGTTAGATAAATGTGTGTGTACTGTGTAGCATTGCACATTTTTTTATTTTTTATACTAAACACTGCCAGTGTGCATGAGCGCACACTTTCATTCATATTTTGGAGTCTCTTGGTCCAAGTGTTTTTTAGGTCAGTGGATATATGCATGGATCAGACACCTGCATTTTTTTTTTCTTTCCCAATGTGGTGTAAAGGTAAAGGTGCCTTTTTGTCCCCACATTTAGAACAAACACCCTGAAATACTAGGTACTTAAAATACAGCAAACTATAGTCTACACTATGAATGCACTTTTAATGCAAGCCAACAGAATATTGTAATACAAGTCTACTACATTTGGTTGAGTAGGCTAAAGGTGAGGGTTCATGCATTACATTCCACAACCACAATAACCTCATACACTAGGCTGGAATACACTACACGACTTAAAAAATCTGAACAGATTTTAAAACGGTAAGCATCATACACTTAATGACTTTGTAAATAGTCACAGAGGAAAACTGACCATCATACACTACACGACTGAGGATCACAAACAACCAGACTTTAAAGTCAATTACGATTACTCATGCAGAAACTCATGCATATAATGACTCCACGATGTAGAGATAGCCCTGAGGTCATAATAATTTTGAAATGTATCGCCTCAGCTAATGATCTGGTATTGATTTTGTAATGTATTACAAGGTTGTGAGGTTCTTTCACACAATCAAATTGCTTTTGTGGTGCTCTTATGAGTAATAAATGCTAAAAACAGCAATGGCCATTGTTCATTTGAGCTGGTTTTGACACCCACCCTAAAATCATAGTGTTGGAATGAGATCTGATAAAAAATAAACCTTTCTAACTCAGAGACAGCCCTCTGTGATGGGCTCCCCTACCTGAGGAGTATATTATGGGTCGCTGTGTGAAGGCAGGCAGGCTAAATGGCAAGGAAGGGAACTGACAGATTCTTTGAAGATGCCAATTAGACAAGCTGCCATTTAGATCAAACACACCAAGCCTTTTTCAGTGCAAAGCCATGGCATTTATCAGCAATCCCTGCTTGTTAGGAGAACTGAAAAGTTGAAGGTGTCCAACCTTCCTAACAGGATGAGGGAGGACTGCGAAAGGTGAAACCTTCTGAACAGAGAAAGAAGAAAAGGACTGAGAGCTGAGAAGAGTGAATACAACTACTCATCTGGTTCTCTGCAAATTCTTCCTATTTTTGACCATTTCTCTCTAATTCCTAATTTTTCAAGCAATACGAAAAATTAACACAGAGTCCCAACACAGTGCAATTCTGCTTTTCCCGGATACGAGAACTAATATAACTAGAACAGGTTTCATTATTTTCAAACAGACCCTTCAAGACTGAATGTCTGAATCTGATAAGATGGGGGCAAGTTACACTTCAAGTCAAGTTGTGAGAGAAACTAGTGAAATATAGTTGAAATATGGCAAATCATTCTGAACTATTTCTATCTTTAGCATCTCTAACTGGCTTTTAATGTGGTTATCAGCTCATGCTATGCTGAGGCCTTTAAAGGCTGCGAAAAGGATGGTGGAATGGAATCCATTGAAGAGGCAGTGTGCCTTCTCTGTCGCAGCCGATAAAGTGATCTCATTACCGATTACTCACGCACACCTTCCCTTCTCTACCCTCCACTGTACATGCAACATATATTCACACAGACACAATCCAGAGGTAAAATGTGACTCACTGAGGTGGGGAGTCTGGGTACATGACGTTGACTTGAGACAGCGTCTCCACGTAGGAGTCAAAGTCAAATGCAGGGGGAAAGTCCTCAACACAAGTGGATCTCAGCTCTCCAATGGAGCCACCATATGAGAGGCCATCTGGAGCTGTAGAAACAATAGCAGCAAAACGTATTTTTCAAGATATGACCACATTAAAAATATATAAATGTCACTGCATAAGATAAAAAGAAAATCAAACTAAGTGACATTTATTTTAAAGACAGATAGCACAAACTCAAAATTATAAAACAGTGGAACATGACCATGATTCTTGATAAAAACACACCAGTTGGAACTCTGCTAGGACATGCAAAGTTTAAAGTAAACCTAAACCTTCACAATTTTGCAGTTTATAATACAGTCAATGCCAAATAGCAGAGAGAGGGTCTTGCTGACCACATCACTATCTACTGGAAAAGGCTAACTGATAGAAGCAGAAGGGTTATACAAGGACTGGCTTTTCACCAGCATTATTCCCTGACCTCCCAAACATAAGTCTGAATGCACTACAGGGTTGGTTGCTCTCAACTTTTTCAAAACAGTATGACAAATCAACTGCATGTCATTATGCCACACAGAAACTACAAACAAAAGAATGAAGTGTTTTAAATATGTTGTGGACCCCATGAAGTTAGGCCACTGACCGTAGCTGGCATGCAGGTGGGGGTTGCGCAGGCGGCTGTCTTTGCGCAGACTGCCCACAATGATGGTGACGCAGGAGAGGAAGAGCACCAGGCCGATGACGATGCCAGCCACCACCAGAGGGGACACCAGAAGGCTGGCTTCATTACCCCCTTCTTGGCAGTCTGCGTACTCATGAGCATGACTGCTCTGGTTTGAGCTTACTGTATGGAGGAGAGGGTAGATGTGTGGAGGTCAGCAGAATGATAAAGACAGAAAGATGGCATGAGTGAAAGAAAAGAAGGGAAATAAGAGAAAGATGAGACGGCTGGTCAGTTTTTAAAGCACTTTCAATAAATTTACAGTAGCGAGTGTTACATAATACACAAAACAGACATTTTCTTCTTTCCCACACAGACAGAGAGATCATACTGGTGTAATGTTTCTAAACTTAAAACGCATTTTTGCCCCGTTTGTGTTGTTTTACTACTTACACAATTATTTAAAGTATAAAACATTGTTATTTACAATGCACAGCGTGGTTTTTAATCATATATTTCGCGGGGACAACTCTCAGATAGGGGGGATCCTGTCCCTCCCGACCCCCCGGGATTTCCGCCTATGCACTCAACTAATATGTCTTACTACAAGTGTGTCATGTATTATCCCTGTCAAAGTATGCAATATGTGTATGATATTTATGTAGATTTTCTGTAATGTTGTAATTAATGGTTGATCACAATTGGAATTGGTAATCCCATATGACAAAAAATCATTTACTGCCTGACTGGAATGATTGAGAAAAACATCACACCTTACTGATACCAAATTAGGCCACAGGCTGTTCAAAATACTGGAAAGACTCAATATAAAATTATCACAGTCAATCACAAGACCTCCTCAACATCAACAGTTTTGCACTTTTACCATCACATGTGCTTTCTCACACAAGCAGGCAAGCAAGAGCAATACAGAAAGTAACTAAAAAGTCTACTGTCACTTGATTTGAAAATCTATGACGTTCTCCGTTCCTTTTCAAGATAATGTGTAATTTGGGTTTAAAACATAAGTACAAAAACATCTCGGTTACGTATGTAACCCTCGTTCTCTGAAGGAGGGAACGGACATGAAGTTAGGCCACTGACCGTAGCTGGCATGCAGGTGGGGGTTGCGCAGGCGGCTGTCTTTGCGCAGACTGCCCACAATGATGGTGACGCAGGAGAGGAAGAGCACCAGGCCGATGACGATGCCAGCCACCACCAGAGGGGACACCAGAAGGCTGGCTTCATTACCCCCTTCTTGGCAGTCTGCGTACTCATGAGCATGACTGCTCTGGTTTGAGCTTACTGTATGGAGGAGAGGGTAGATGTGTGGAGGTCAGCAGAATGATAAAGACAGAAAGATGGCATGAGTGAAAGAAAAGAAGGGAAATAAGAGAAAGATGAGACGGCTGGTCAGTTTTTAAAGCACTTTCAATAAATTTACAGTAGCGAGTGTTACATAATACACAAAACAGACATTTTCTTCTTTCCCACACAGACAGAGAGATCATACTGGTGTGGGATTATGTCAGTTTCTATATAATAACTCTGCTCTGAGACACAATCACACTCGCATACCTACCTCTCTGAGGACCGCAGATTAGGAACGCTCCCCAGACTTTCATCCCTCAGTGGATTAGATTCTCAAGTCTGCAGTGTTTAAATTTTAATCCTGACCTGTTTGAATTTTTAAATATGCGGGGTGGAAGACTTTCATGTCAGCTCGCAAGAAGCCCAACTCCAGCCATTAGCTCCTCTCTGAGTTCTTTCACCCTTTCCATTAAGACCAGAGAGAAACCAAAATAAGCCACACACACTCACACATATACTCGCATAGGCTACAAAGATACAGACAGATTCAATAAAGCCTATTGGGAAAGATAATGATATTAACACTCTCTGAGCTTGATACCTCCAGCCCTTCCTGGAGGTAAACAAGACAGAAATCAAATCAATGTATCTGTGAGGGCAGCACAGTGCTTCAATTGTATCCATATTTATTATGAGGACAAAAGAAACACCAGGAAGTGTTCAATGTAATGTGATAATTCTCTTAAACTCCATAAGCTGCAGATGTAAACAACAACAACAATAATAAAGTTAACGTAATTATA
>NW_015548183.1:167208-167639 GCF_001515605.1 Sinocyclocheilus anshuiensis | reverse complement strand
CCCTACCAAAGCGCCATGGATGCTGCCCCTTCCAGTGTCCTGTGCGAGCCTCCTGCGCCCCTTTTTGGTGTAGGCAGGGGCTCGGAACAAGAAGACCAGTCACTGTTGTCGTAGCACTACCAAACTCAGTGAGATTGGATAACACTGGGAAAATGTACCCATTCCACTTGGAACAGGAACGTTGCAGAAGCCCCATCTTTCCTGAAGGAGGTTTCGGAAGCACTTACACATATGAACAACCATTTAGATGCATATGGAAGATTAGAGGTGATTATAACCCTCTTGGGAATGGCAGAAGTCTGCTGGGGAAACACGGGCTCTGAGGCTATACCGTGGACTTTACACATATGGGATCTACTTAGGTCTCTACATATGGAACCCAGCCCTCTACCGGTTCTCACGGATTCATCGAGTGAGGGCCTGGCGCCGGA
>NW_015548183.1:165866-166600 GCF_001515605.1 Sinocyclocheilus anshuiensis | reverse complement strand
TACACATTTTTCATTTTTTTTTTTACAATTTATCAGGAGAGTTACTGTAGGCAAATAAAAATGCATGGTAATTACTGGCTGTTTTGCGGTGTTTTTTAAATATATAAAAATATCCACATTTGACAAAAATCGTGCCACTCAACCAGGGGCGTAAATTTTGTCTAACAATATGGGGGTACAATAAACATAAAATTTCTCAAGAGCAATTTTTGAAAGGGGCACAAATAATACAGCTAAAATTGTACTTGTAAGGCTATGT
Source organism: Sinocyclocheilus anshuiensis (assembly GCF_001515605.1). Classification (NCBI taxonomy): domain Eukaryota; kingdom Metazoa; phylum Chordata; class Actinopteri; order Cypriniformes; family Cyprinidae; genus Sinocyclocheilus; species Sinocyclocheilus anshuiensis. The sequence continues at coordinate 166,341 of NW_015548183.1, read as the reverse complement.
ATACACAGAGGAATGGCTTATTACTATTAGTGCAGAAGGGAGACCGTGCCAAATTAGACAACTTAAAGCTGTTGTGGTCGCGCCGCGACAGCGCTCGTTTCCATTGTAGGCATTACTATCCGTCACAGTGTTGCCAAGTCCGCGGTTTTCCTGTGGACTTGGGCTACTTTATCACTGTTGCCGCGGGTTGTTTTTCATGTTCGCGGGTTTAAACGACCCCAATAACGTGATATTCAACCCCTAAAATGCAAATTTTACCAGGGGAACCCCACCAAAAACGTGTATTTTACCCCACCGGAATGGGATTTTTACAGGGGGATCCCCCTTGAAACATGATTGGGCTAGTTTAGGGCTAGTTTTGAGTAGCAATTGTGCGGATTTTGTCGTGAAAACCTGGCAACCCTGACCTACACACACAAGTCTGGTGAGAGAGAAGTCAATAGTTGTGGAACTCCAGTAAGTAAGGCTGTCAAGG
>NW_015548183.1:165329-165849 GCF_001515605.1 Sinocyclocheilus anshuiensis | reverse complement strand
GATTTTACACATATGGGATCCACTTAGGTCTCTACATATGGAACCCAGCCCTCTACCGGTTCTCATGGATTCATCGAGTGAGGGCCTGGCACCGGACGTTCCGCCATGTCTGGCTGCCGAGGGGATGGAGGAGCTCTACAGGGTCTACAGCAGGAGGATACCGGCTCCACATGAAGGCTACAGAATCTAGCGAACGTGTTGGGGGTCGCCCAGCCCATAGCTCTACAAATATCTGTCAGCGAGCCAGCACCCAGGGGGATGCAACACTTCTAGTAGAGTGAGCTCGCAACCTGAGTGGGCAAGGCACACCCTGTGCCTGATAAGCCAGGGTGATGGCATCCACAATCCAGTTGGCCATCCTCTGCTTAGAGACGGCATTCCCCTTCTGCCGGCCTCCGTAACAGACAAAGAGCTGGTCTGAGGTCCTGAAGCTTTGCGTCCAGTCTACATAGCACCTTAAGGCTCGGACGGGACAGAGCAAAACTAGGGCTGGGTCTGCCTCCTCCGAGGGCAGCGCTTG
>NW_015548183.1:164821-165214 GCF_001515605.1 Sinocyclocheilus anshuiensis | reverse complement strand
TCGCAACCTGAGTGGGCAGGGCACACCCTGTGCCTGATAAGCCAAGGTGATGGCATCCACAATCCAGTGGGCTATCCTGCTTAGAGACGGCCTTCCCCTTCTGCCAGCCTCCGTAACAGATAATTGACACAGACTTTGTGTCCGGTCTACGTACCATCTCTAGGCTTTAGACCGTGCCAAATTAGACAACTTAAAGCTGTTGTGGTCGCGCCGCGACAGCGCTCGTTTCCATTGTAGGCATTACTATCCGTCACAGTGTTGCCAAGTCCGCGGTTTTCCTGTGGACTTGGGCTACTTTATCACTGTTGCCATGGGTTATTTTTCATGTCCGCGGGTTGAAGCAACCCCAATAACGTGTATTTTAGCCCCCGGAATGCGATTTTTACCGGGGGG
>NW_015548183.1:161977-162834 GCF_001515605.1 Sinocyclocheilus anshuiensis | reverse complement strand
GTGGCGTGACAGCGCTCGTGTCCGTTGTAGACATTATTATCCGTCACAGTGTTGCCAAGTCCGTGGTTTTCCTATTGGAATTGGGCTACTTTATCACGTCCGGGTTATTTTTCATGTCCGCGGGTTGAAGCAACCCCAATAACGTGTATTTTAGCCCCCGGAATGCGATTTTTACCGGGGGGCCCCTCGAAACGCAGGTAGTTTGGGCTACAAACTCTAGGCACGAATCGTCGACCGAAAATGCATGCAGGTCCCCTACCCTTTAGATGGAGGCCAGTGCAAGCAGGAGCACTGTCTTTATCGACAGAGTTCTCAGCTCTGCAGACTGCAACGGCTCAAAAGGGGCCCTCTGCAATGCCGTAAGCACCAGAGGGAGATCCCAAGAGTGTACGGGGTTAAGGCGAGGAGGATTTAGTCTCCTCGCGCCCCTCAGGAACCTGATGATCAGGTCGTGCTTTCCCAAAGACTCACCGTCTACAGGATCGTGATGTGCGGCAATTGCGGCAACATATACTTTTAGGGTGGAGGGAGACAGCCTTCGCTCCAACCTCTCCTGGAGGAATGAAAGCACAGCTCTGATTGGGCATCTCCAGGGGTCTTCACGTTGAGAAGAGCACCATTCAACTAACAGGTTCCACTTCAAGGTATAGGCACGCCTCGTAGAAGGTGCTCTTGCCGAAGTGATGGTGTCTACCACCGCCTGGGGTAGATCACCTAGGACTTTCACGTCCCATCTAGGGACCACAGGTGGAGGTTCGACGAATCTGGATGTGGGTGCCAGAGGGTGCCCTGTCTCTGAGAAAGTAGATCTTTCCTCAGAGGAATGTGCCAGGGAGGGGCTGTCATGAGGAGCATCA
>NW_015548183.1:159596-161946 GCF_001515605.1 Sinocyclocheilus anshuiensis | reverse complement strand
AGGGAGACAGCCTTTGCTCCAACCCTTGCTGCAAAAAGGAAAGCACAACCCTGATTGGGCATCTCTGGGGGTCTTCTGGGCGAGAAGAACACCACTCGACGAACAGGTTCCACTTCAAGGTGTAAGCATGTCCCGTAGACAGTGCTCTCGCCGAAGTGATGGTGTCAACTACTTGCTGGGGTAGGTCACCTAGAACCTCCACGTCCCGTCCAGGGACCAGACATGAAGTTTCCAGAGGTCTGGACACGGATGCCACAGGAGCCCCATCTCTGAGTCAGTAGATCCGTCCTCAGAGGAATCTGTCAAGGAGGGGCTGTCACAAGGAGCATTAGTTCCAGGAACCAGGTCCGAGTGGGCCAATACGGGGCCACAAGCAGGACCTGCTCCTTGTCCTCTCTGACCTTGCACAGCGTCTGTGTGAGAAGGCTCACTGGGGGAAACGTATACATGCGCAGGCCCCGCGGCCAGCTGTGTGCCAGTGCGTCCATGCCGAGTGTTCCCTCGGTCAGGGAGTAGAACAACTGGCAGTGAGAGGTTTCTGTAGAGGCAAACAGGTCTACCTGAGACCTGTCAGATCCAAATCAGCTGGACTGTCTGGGGATGGAGTCTCCATTCTCCTGGGAGCATAGCTCGTGACAGCTCATCGGTCGTACGGTTAAGCAGACCCAGAATGTGAATGGCACGAAGTGACCTCAGAACCTTCCGACTCCAGAGGAGGAGGTGGCGGGCGAGTTGCGACATGCGACGGGAGCGCAGACTACCTTGATGGTTGATGTACGCAACGGTCGCCGTGTTATCCGTTCGGACCAGCACGTGCTTGCCTCCTAAGCGCCCTTTGAGACGGTTCATGGCAAGGCGCACCGCTAACAACTCTAGGCAATTGATATGCCAGTGCAGTTGGGGGCCCGTCCACATCCCCGACACTGTGTGCCCATTGTTCGTGGCCCCCCAGCCGGTGGTGGAGGCATCGGTGTAAGCCACAGCATGCCTGGATACCTTTTCTAGGGAGTGGGGCAGCGAGGTGGAATGCAAGGACCCAACTCTTACCTGGTTCCACGGTTTGGCAGAGGGTGCGTGAGTAGGGCCTTTGATGACGCTCTCGAACTGCCCGCTGCTGCCTGCTGACGAGAGAGGAGGATGAGTGTGGTCTGGTGTTGGTTTGTCCGCGACTCTCCGTGCCCTCTTGGGACCCAGAGACAAAGAAAACCACTCTCTCATCGAGATTTTCCAGATTCTCCACCCGGCCCTCCTCCGGGGGAGGGAGAGGTGCATTCACCATCCCCCAAAGAGCAGTTCCCTTTCTCTCTGGGTCGCCCGACCCGGGGCCTCTTGCTCTTCCGCTCACCGCCAGGTTTGACGGGGGCCTGGACAGGCGGAGCACGAGGTCAGTAGCGGTTCGGAGCTCTTTCAGAACTTCCGGATCATGATCACCCTCGTGTAGGTCCTTCAGTGCCTTGGCCTGATGAACCTGCAGTAACGCCATAGCGTGTAAGGCGGAGGCAGCTTCCCCACAAGCCGTATAAGCACCGCCGGTCAGACCAGACAAATGCCTACAGGCCCGGGAGGGGAGCGATGGGCTTACCCGCCAGGAGGAGGCGGTCTTAGGACACAACTGCATTGCTACCAACCGCTCCACCGGGGGGATCGCCGTATACCCCCTAGCTGCACCCTCGTCGAGGGTGGTGAGGGAGGAGGAACCAGCAGGTCGGTTTCTGGCAGTAAAAGGAGCAGTCCATGACCTGGTGAGCTCCTCATGCACCTCCGGGAAGAAAGGCAACGGGGCGGGGCGCTGAGAACCAGCGCAAGCCACCCCAGGAAACCAATCATCCAACCTCGAGGGCTCGGGACGCGGTGGAGGTTTCCATTCGAGCCCTACCCACTCGGCGGCCCGGGAAAGCATAGCCGACATCTCCGGATCCAATTCAGGCATTGCCACCATCCCAGAGGGCGGCAGCGCAGCCGAATCTTCCTCTCCGGAGAGCTCTCCCTCCGATGCAGTGATTGACATCTGGTTGTCGGGAGGAGCACCGAAGTATACCGCTGGTACGCTCTTTGAAGAGGGCCCAGCGCGTTCCTTTGGCGGCTCGACTGGTTGCGAAGTGCTAGAGGAGTGATGGTCCCCCGAGGGTTGGTTCCCTGAGGGGTTTGCCACCACTGTAACCCTCAGACCGCCCATGCTACTGCCCGAAGTAGTCCATCGCGGCAGAGGCAACGGAGCTCCACCGTCCTGGAGGTAACGGAACCTGGCCCGCAGCTCCGAGATGGTCATCTTCCCGCAATGGGAACATGGCTCATCCACGAATGCCACCTCAGCATGTTTAATGCCCAGACACGTGAGGCAGCGATCGTG
>NW_015548183.1:155826-159505 GCF_001515605.1 Sinocyclocheilus anshuiensis | reverse complement strand
GTGCGCCCAGCGTGTTCCTTTGGCGGCTCGACTGGTTCCCTGAGGGGTTTGCCACCACTGTAACCCTTAGACCGCCTGTGCTACTGCCTGAAGTAGCCCTTGCCTGGCTGCCGCCAGGACAAACACTAGATCGCGGCAGAGGCAACGGAGCTCCGCCTCCCTCAAGGTAACGGAGTCTGGCCCGCAGCTTTGAGATGGACATCTTCCTGCAATGGAAACATGACTCATCCACGAACACCACCTCAGCGTGTTTAATGCCCAGACACGTTAGGCAGCGATCGTGACCATCAGCCGGCACCAGGTAACGGTCGCTATATATATATATATATATATATATATATATATATATAGGGTACATTACATTTTTTATATATATTGCACTCAGAAAATATCAGCTGTGCTGTGAAGCACACATGTGCTAAATGTTGGTCTGTTGTTATCAAGCTTTGAAGGTGGAATACAGCAATACTCTGCTGTTAAAATATCTCAATGCTCCTGTGACTCTTTAGAAATGTGCTGTGAGAAACCCGGTCGTGTAACAGACTCCATTGATTATTATCAGTTCACAAACCTCACAATGAATTAAGCAAAGGAATACATAAATTAAATAGTGCTGTCAGTCAAGTAGTCATTAAAATGCTGATTCAAAGACACAATTAGAAAATTACACAACCCTTAAAAAAGTTTGGGGTCAGTAAGATTATATAAATTAATGAATATATAAATTAATACATTTATTCAGCAAAGTTTGCACAGAATTGATCAAAATTGACAGTAAAAACATTTGTAATGTTGCAAAATATTTCTATTTCAAATAAATGCTGTTCTTTTGAACTTTCTGTTCATCAAATAATCAATCAAATTTTTTTTTTCACAAGAATATTAAGCAATTTTCAACAAATTGTTGAGCATCAAATCAGCATATTAGAATGATTTCTGAAGGATCATGTGACACTGAAGACTGGAGTAATGATGCTGAAAATTCAGCTTTGCTATGACAGGAATAAATTACATTTTAAAATATATTAAAATAGAAAACAGTTATTTTAAATTGTTTTAATGTATTTTTGATCAAATAAATGCAGCCCTGGTAAGCATAAGAGACATTTTACAAAAACATTAAAAGGTTTGTTAACCCCACCAACTTTTATAGTTTATATTTACTACAAACAAATTAACCAGTGGTCCCCGGCTCAAATTTTTGATTTTGTCAATATTTTTTTCTGAAGAAGGATAAACATGTATAGTGATGATTTTGTAGAGGGAGGTCAAAATGACAACTTTCACCTGAGATTCGGAGCCAGATTACAGGGGGGTAAAAATGACTTTAGAAAGATGGCAGCATCATTATATTCGTTTTACACAGAGATTAGTAAGTCTATTAGTAAAATCTGTCGACTTTAGCCATATTTGTTGCATTATACACCCGTAGTGACCATTCTGCATGCCTGTAACTCAATAAGTTTTAAGATACCTAAATACTCTTTTAGATTTTGAGCCTTAACAAACTTTCCTTTTGGCTTTCATCACTGTACATGTTTATCTTTCTAAAATATTGACAAAATCAAAAATTTGTGCCGGAGAAATTTCTGAAATTTGGTTGATTTCACACGGAATGACCTAGTTTTTTTTCTGTCCCCCCTCTTTTTAGCATTTGTAAAACTTTGCATTCAACACATTCATTCATCAGTGCATTTAGATCTGATTGATTAGCATTACTGTGTGCTAATACGTGGGTGGTCAGTGCTGGGGTTGGCAGTGAGGTCTCTAAAGACCACATGGTTGCATCTCATCTACAGCAGCATGGCATCCTCCAGGCATCCAGATGGAGTATGCTAACATGTCTGCTGTGCCCTCTCACTCAAAATGCGTGGCATTATGAGTTGAATGCGACTGAGATTGCATTGGGGAGACCAGTTCACTCCGGTCAGACCAAATTCAGTGTAAGTGTGTGGCTTATGTAAGTTGTCATGTCTTTTTGATGTCCTTCCCTCTAGCCCTTGCATCCTTGTCCTGACTAAGAGAAAAAAAAAAACACAAGGCTTTATGCTGAAGGTCATGGCAGACCAACATACAACTCTATTGCATAATCACAACAACCTATGCTTTTTCTGCCCTTCCTCAGCCTCTTCTTCACACACACACACACACACACACACACACACACACACACACGAAAAACATACACACTTTCACACCCTTCTTCTTCTCTCCTTTCTCTTGTCATGCTTCCCACTGGGAACAATCCAATTCTGTGCCACAAATTTCTAAAACTGCAGCCCACATTTTGTGTTCAACATTAGGCACTTTCTCACACTCCCTTTTTCAGTTCTACACTGACAAAATAATACTCTTAAACTGTACTGTATCTTTGCCTTTTTGTTGTAAAAAATATCTAAACGTTAAAACCTTTTTTTTTTACATTAACTTAGAACTTTACTTTACTTAGGTACATTCTCGGAAAACAAGTCTTAAAAGTGTCAATTGTTGATAACCAAACAGTTGACTGTAGCCATTGACTTCCATAGTATTTTTTCCCCATACTACGACAGTCAACTCTTTGGTTATCAACATTCTTCAAAATATCTTCTTTTGCACTCAACAGCATTTTTGGGTGAACTATCCCTTTAATCTTTGGATGAGCTGTCCCTAAACTCAAGTTTACTGAAACTAAACTGAAAAAGGCTTGTTCTAAAATTGTTTGATTCTGATATCAGAAACATATTTACATCCCGATGGCAAAGTTTCTGTGTATTAATCCATATGGAAATTAACTCAAACACCAAACTGTAGCTATAAACTGCTCAAATAATCCACTACTCAGCACCACTCTGCTCACGTGGGCAGTGTGAATAACCTGTTCATATGGACACAGAAATAAATACACACTGCTTATATGCAGCTTTGCAGTGCAGTGTGAAAAATGTTGAAGGGTCAAAGAGCGGGTGGAAAATTATATAAAACAGGTTTTTAAGTATAACAATATATCCACAATACTGTATTCACAATACAGCACACCTTGAGTACTTTATTGCTTTTATAAAATGGTTACAAATAAGGATGCACCGATACCACTTTTTCCAGTACTTGCCCGATACCGATACTTTTATTTTTGGTACTTGCCGATACCGAGTACCGATACAAATATTTTTATTGCATTTGTACATTTTTAAAATATTGGGTACAGAAACAAAAAAAGTATGTATAATGTTAGTTGGTTAACTTCATTTATCAAATAGATACAGTCAAACCAAAATTTATTCAGACACCTTCAGCATTTCTCACATTATCACAGTTTATTCGCTATAGTTTAGAAAATGGTAATAAAATATGATAAGAACTCAGAGTTAAAATGTGCCAGAACAAATTCAGCTTGATAATGTTAGATAACTTTGATAGAAAGGTATGTAATGGATTAAAAAAAATTATATCTGGTCTCTGAATAATTTTTGGTTTGACTGTATATCCTTTGGTTGTTTTCACGCTTAATTATGCCAATTAAAATGTATTTAACAAGTTTTTGTTACTTTCACTGTCCATTTTTTTGCTCTATGGTACATCATCTTTATTTTAATAGCATTGGAGCTGCTCCATTGCAGCGGATTAGCACTGTAATCACGCGCTTTGCTGTAATAATGCAGGGAACCACTCGTTATAAATCTCCTAACTGTGATATTTT
>NW_015548183.1:149546-155779 GCF_001515605.1 Sinocyclocheilus anshuiensis | reverse complement strand
AAACATGCTGCGATTTATATTCCAAAGCCACTCATATAATGCAGAAACACTCAAGCAAGCAAAACACGCGCAACCCATGCACGTATTTGTACTGATGCAGAATAGTACAGCCTAGCGAAATTGCATACATATACTTCGTAGACATCCTTAATCTCTAATAACTCCATTCTGCTGTCTGTTGCTCTGTTGTCGGTGTTTCATTGTCTGAATATGTCACTTAACAGATGCTGTGTGGTATCTGCGTTTGGTATCGGGGCATTTTAACGAGTACGAGTACGAACGAGTACAGGAGCTCCGTATCGGGCCCAATACCGGTGCATTTCTAGTTACAAATATTAAAACCAAAGATATACATATTAATATGTAAATATTTTAAGTTCAGTCATTAAATCCCACCCTTCATCAAAAAACACAAAACAAAAAACACGACAGTATCATGCCGCATCTGATGGAGCCCAAATACAGCTCTGGTATAAAATTAAGAAACCACTCCAAATTTCAGCATCTCTACATGTATCGCAGCCATTCAATTCCAGTGTCTGTTGAATTCCAACTCAGGCACACCCTATTCTGCTTAATAAAGTACTGATTAGGTCATCACCTCAACCAAATGTTATTTAACAAGAAAAAGTATAAAAACCACTGCTGTGGTCATTACTCTTGCAATAGGACCAGCTGGATGGCAAAAATAGTGCTAAAAGTACCTCAAAAGTAAGTATGTTCTTCTAATTTCCCTCCCAGCCTCCCTCTCCCACCTCCTCTCCTAGAACCAGCCAGTTCCTCAGCCATGCCTCCATTGGTTCCTGTCAGTCCCTCAGCTCACCCTCAGTCAGCACCATCCGGGCGCTCTGATTCGCCTCGGGCTTTCCAGTCTCCAGCTCTGCCTAGGCATGAGGATCCCATCTCCGCCTCCAGCCTTCGAGTCCCGGACTCCACCTAGGTCCTCCGACCCATCGGCTCCACCTTGGTTCCTTGCTCCCTCTTCTCCACCAGGGCCCGTCATCCCACTGGCTCCACCGGCCTCCCTCGTCTCTCCATCTCCGCCTTGGTAAGTCGTCGACTTTCCTCCGCTACAGGATTCCACTCCTCCAGCTTCGCCTCATCCCTCCATCCCTCTGGCTCTGTCTGGTTTCTTCTTTCCTCCGGCTCCACCGTTGTCCTCAGTCGCTTCAGCTCTGCCACGGTCTTCCGGGTCACCGTCTCCGCCTCGCTCGCATGAGCCATCTGCTCTGCCCTCTGGACCTCGGGTGTCACCCTGGCTCTCCGTCTGCTCGGCTCCACCTGGGTCTCCACCTCCAGTGGCTCCGTGTCCATCGCTTGTCCCCAAGGTGTCGTCTGCCAAGTTTTCACCATGGCTCCTCCCTCCCTCGACTCCACCCTGGGGCCTCGTCCTGGCTGGTCTCTGGACCAACATCTGGCTTCTCCTGCTCCTGGCTGCTCCATGCCTTCTCCCACCGTCAGCTCCACCTTGGTCTCTCAATCCACCTTCTCCCCTGGTTCCCTGTCCTGCATGTCCTCCGTGTCCTCCTCCAGAGTACTCTCTCTCGGCTCTTTGCAGCACGAGGACGTGCCTTCTGGGAGGGGGAGATACTGTAACAGTTATGGACTTTTTGTTGTGTTTCTCTTTCTTCCTGTTCACTTGCTCGGTTTAGTTCCGTTGCCCTAGTTTCTGATCGGTCCTGATTTGTTTCTATGGTTATTTATGATTTGCAGCTGTCACTCATTCTTTAGTTTCCTTATTTATAGTCCCTGTTCCGTTCAGTCGCTGTCGGTTATTTGCTGTACCATTGTGTGTGCTACATTTGCTCCTGCAATTCTCCTGTGTGTATTCCTTGTGGATTTATAATTAAGAGACTATTTTTGGATAATACTCCTTCGTCGTGTTCTTTAAATAGCACAACACGTTACAACAGTGAACATCAGGTTGCTTAAAATCCTTAAAATTTCCAAGTCAGGGGTTAATAAGTACAAGGTGAAGCTGTAGACATTGGGGACAACAAAGCTACAGACCGGCTGAGGGTGAAAACAACAATCCACTGATCGGGATGACCGCCATCTCATTCGAATATCACTCAAAAACTGTGGGATGACATCAAGAGATCTTACAAAAAAATAAAAGGCCAACAGCAGCTGGGGAGAAGTGCACGGTGAGGACAGTTCGAAACAGGCTTTTTGGGCAGGGCAAAAGTCATGCAAAGCTAGAAAAATGCCCTTCATCAATGAGAAGCAAAGAAAAGCCAGGCTAAGGTGTGCAAAAGATCATAAGGATTGGACCATCTCTGATAAATCCAATTTTCAGCTTAGCCCAAAATCTGGTGATCTAATGGTTAGACGGAGACCTGGAGAGGCCTACAAGCCACAGTGTCTTGCACCCACTGTGAAATTTGGTGGAGGATCAGTGATGATCTGGGGGTGCTTCAGCAAGGTTGGAATCGGGCACATACGTCTTTGTGAAGGGCGCATGAATCAAGCCATGTACAAGGTTGTCCTGGAAGAAAACTTGCTTCCTTCTGCTCTGACAATGTTTTTTTCAGAAGGACAATGCTCCATGCCACACAGCCAGGTCAATCAAGGTGTGAATGGAGGACCACCAGATCAAGACCCTGTCATGGCCAGCCCAATCTCCAGACCTGAACCCCACTGTAAACCTCTGGAATGTAATCAAGAGGAAGATGGATGGTCACAAGCCATCAAACAAAGCTGAGCTGATTGAATTGTTGCACCAGGAGTGGCATAAAGTTACCCAACAGCAATGTGAAAAGCTGGTGGAGAGCATGTCAAAACACATGAAAGCTGTGATTGAAAATCAGGGTTATTTCACCAAATATTGATTTCTGAACTCTTCGTATAGTTAAAACATTAGTACCATGTTGTTTAAAAATGAATATGAACTTGTTTTCTATGCATTATTTTTAGCAGTTGTCATTTTCTGCAAATGAATGCTCTAAATCAGTGGTTCCCAACCCTGGTCCTGGAGGCACCCCAACACTTCACATTTTGCATGTCTCCTTTCTCTGACGCACCAATTTCAGGTCTTGAAGTCTCTACTAATGAGCTGATGACCTGAATCAGGTGTATTTGATTAAGGAGACATGCAAAACGTGCAGTGTTGGGGTGCCTCCAGGACCAGAGTTGGGAACCACTGCTCTAAATGACAATGTTTATTTGGAATTTGGAAGAAATGTTGTCAGAAGTTTATAGATGAAAACAAAAATGTTCATATTACTCAAACACATACCTATAAATAGTAAAACCAGAGAAACTGATCATTTTTAATAAAAGAGAAAAGAGACTCAGCATGAGAAAATGCTTGTTTTCTGTCTTTTACTTTAAAGCAGAACAGTACACGGCATAGCGCCAATCTGCCTAATAAGAATAAAGTGTGTGATTTTACACATGCACACATCAACGTATCTCATATGAGAAGACTTCTCTGATTTTCATATTGACCCATAATATGTTCGCAGGTCAATGCCAAGAAACCACTGATCATATTTCAGATCATAAAACAAAATGTCAGCACTTTACCACCTCTCTAGGTGAATGAGGTAAACATGAAACATGAAATTATAAATGAAGTATATCAGCTAGAAGATTTCTCTAGTGGGCATTACAGTCCTAAGCTCATCTGCACTGGGAGCTCAAGAGACCAAAGACAGCAGGAGCAGAATAATGCAGGGATGGTGTTATGTTCACAGTAGAATGTCTGGTATATGACCGCATTTATGTAACATTATGGTCCTTTCATAAGGCTTGCATCAGGATTTCAATGCATGGCTCAACACAAGCCTTGCTTCGGCCGTCACATAAAAAAAGCACTTGATAGGGTAAAATGAGGTTGCTAGGACGAAAGAAAGCAGGAAGTATACACAGTTAAACATGCATTTGAGCTTAGAAATAAGTCTTACTTTTGATTCTCAAAACCTTGATTTTGATGAATTTATATTAGTTCAGGCAACCATGACAACAGGTTCAAGACTCATTTCAGGTTGGTCAGCAGCAGGCAATGTCAAAGTTTAGTTTATACTCTCAAATTCTTCACAGTGTGATTACTGTACACATAAATAAACAGCACTTGCAACAGCATTTACAGAAACAGAAGCACTTAATTTAGATCTCTCAGCAACAATGATGAAATGTGTATGAAGAGAAGGTCACTCCTACCCACACATCCAGCCGCACACAAGACACACACTCACAAATACACAGAGAAGCTTCTAGGAAGCTGATTCTAATAAACACAAGTCCTGATTTGTTTCACTGAATATTTCATGACTTCCAAGAAGAGCACAAATAGTTCAATGAATCAAATGTGATGAATTTAATAATTTCCTGATGATTCTCACAACCACAGCTCAATATTAGAGACAAAAAATATATAGTACATACAGTGGGGTTCAAAAGTCGGATCTAGATTTTTTCCATTTAAACCTGTAAATAAACAATGTTTTAGAATTATGAAATAAAGGAAATTATAATGTAGAATGAATAAGAGATTCTGCAAATGGTTATCAATAGTGGTCGACCGATATATCGCCAAGGCCGATATATCGGCCGATATTTAGCATTTTTCAAATATCGGCATCGGCCGATAAGTTTTTCTGCTTGGCCGATGTGTTTGAGGAGGGACTTTTGTGACGGCGCTGAGAACAGCAGCGCCTGAGCACACAGTGCTCACATTCTCCCTCTTGTTTACTGTCGTTGTTAACAGTTCTGTCTAATACAGATAGAAGTGATTTCAAATTATGCTGCGCTTTATGCATTTGCCCACTCTCATATTCATGTCATTTTCTATGTGTGCTGTATGTAAAATGAGTGTTACCCTGGCTTTATTTGAAAAATATGATTCCCAATGCACACAAACTTCCCAGAATACTGAGTGCCCTGTTGGTTACAGTGTTTACTTCCTTTTTAATTATATTTTTATTAAATGTTTATTTATTTGTGAAAAATACTTTGTCATCTAAAGTATAAGTATGTTTATTTTACACATTTATTTTTTAATCCATTGTCAAATTATTTCAAATTTCTTAAATATTAATTAAAATTAAAAACAAATTATATCGGCTTTATATCGGCTATCGGCCCCCCTGCTTTCCAAGATATCGTCATCGGCTGTCAAAAAACACATATCGGTCGACAACTAGTTATCAAATGCTTTGCTGACATTGATCAAGTGAACTCTTTGTACAGATGGTCAGATGTTCTTGCTTCCATTAAAGCTCAAGACACTCTTTGGATCATCTCAAATCAAGCTGAACATGATCATCAGGTTTTACACAAACTTGTGGAGTTCATGCGGCTTGAGTGCTGCTGTCATTAAATTAAAATGAAGACAAACTGAATACTCAATACACAACATGATTTTTTTCCTTTCAATTTCTTTCATCTTGATTCATAATGTAGGTAATATACTTTGTAATTAAAAATGTTGTATTAAGTTACATTTTCAGACTCTGTTCCACTGTTTGTACCACTAATGTAAATATTATGTAATCTGTTACATACATACCTAAATAAAGCATTGTGTTATTGCTTAGATATACCTGAATTACATACACTTTCAGGAAGAATAACTAATACGGCTCACTACGTCACAGAGTTGAGTGCAAAACCAAGTTTAGAAGACACTGCAGTCCTGTATAATGCTACTGTTTTGAAGCAAGAACACAGGCAGCATGTAAAGCAGCAGAAACTGTCAGGATGTCTTGGTCAAAGCATCTGTAAATATCACTGTGATGATTTAGCCCTCTAAGAGTACATGTATCTGTCACAATATGGCTTGCTGGGTTGCCACTCCCTGCAATGATGTGAGGCGACAGGGATTTTAGAGAATAAAAATGACACAGAGACAGAAAAATGGGAAGTTAGCAAACTGAGGGAGAAATGTTGAATGGTGCACTATTAGTAAATACATTCATAATGTTATTTTGAACTTTCTATCCATCAAAGAATCCTTACAAAAAAATCATGGTTTCCAGTATATTACTATATTAAGCAGCACACATGTTACACTGGAGACTGTTGCAGAAAATTCAGCTTTGCCATCACAGGTCTGCGGTTGTGAGGCCGGTTGGATGTACTGCCAAATTCTCTGAAACGCCTTTGGAGACAACTTATGGTAGAGAAATGAACATTCATTTCACGGGCAACAGCTTTGGTGGACATTCCTGCAGTCAGCATGCCAATTGCACGCTCCCTCAAAACTTGCGACATCTGTGGCATTGTGCTGT
>NW_015548183.1:144373-149067 GCF_001515605.1 Sinocyclocheilus anshuiensis | reverse complement strand
TTTAAGGTCTGAGAAGATTCACGCCTCTCAGGATGGGCTTGTCCAATGAGAAAGGCTGAAATTCCAAGCGGGAGGTAGAGCTGTAATCGGGCCTTAAAAGTTAGGCACGACAGAATTCGGCCCGAGCCCGACAAGTACATTTTATAAATAGGCCAACGCGCCAATAAAAATGAGTCTCTCTTAACTAATTAAATTAAGATAAATTCTAAATTAAGATGGGTATTTGGCAATAACGAAATTAAGATAAAGGCTCCGCAGGATTTTGAAATTTAATAAAAGAATAATGCCAACATTAGCCTATATCTACATTATGCATTTAAGACTCAATTAATATAGTTATAATTTGAAAAACCTTTACTCACCAAGATTAGGCTACATGTTTTTGTGGAGGAAAATTATTGAATCCACTGTAGATCGCTTCAGCACGGTCCTGCGCTCACTGATGGTGCGTCCAGCAGCACTGAGCACCCTTTCACTGCTGCTGCTACTTGAATCCACTGTAGATGGCTTCAGCGCGGTCCTGCGCTCACTGATGGTGCGTCCAGCAGCACTGAACACCCTTTCACTGCTGCTGCTACTGGCCAGGATGCATAGTACTGATCTGGCTAATTTTGCAAGTTTTGGGTAGGATGGTTTGTTGATCTTCCACCAGCCAAGAACATCCATTTAATTTTCCATGACAGCCGTTTCAATGTAGCGAGTGACCTCGTCATCTTTCCAGTCAGCTTGCTGTACATTTTCCTCCTCAGCATCCATTTTCGCATCTTTCTCGCGCTAATTGAAACGCATCACATGACTGCTCATTTACCGCACAAGCTGGAGCGCAAGCCCGAGCCCGTGTAAAATGATATAAATTAAGCCCGAACCCGACGGCAAAGATCTTCAGATCTAGCGGGAGGTTGGAAATACTGGGGAGTTTTATGACCCTTTGTGTGAGAGCATAGTAATTTGCATATGGAACTCGAATCAAAATTGCACCCACATATAATATAAACGCTCATTTAGATCATCAGCATGTCAACATATTCTGTTACACCAAATACACAAAATAATGATCTTTAAAAAAGCATCACATGACCCCTTTAAATCAAATGAAAAATGGTGTGTCTGATTGGTCCAGACGCTACACCTATAAAACGTCTAATGGTTAAAAAAACTGAAGCATAATCCAGAGGCAGCAAACACCTGTGAAATGCCATGTATATATGGACAAGTACACTTGTAAATGTACTTCACACCTACAGGACAAACTTGCCTCATACAAGCTTCTCCTGAGCCTCATGAGAAATGCCATCTGTCAGAGTCGTTAAAAGTTGACATAACCTTTTACTCATTTCCACTTCTGGGTCCTGGGAGATCTGGGAAGGACGTGACAGATAGTGCAAGCTTTGGCACATCCTTCAATCTCTCCAGTTGACCCAGATAACACAGACCATGAGCTGCACTGATTGAAAAATCCTACAAGGCTCCTAAAACGATCAAGAAATGTGAAAAATAATAATAATTATATCTCACTTTTGCACTCTAACCAATTACTTTCAGCTAGCTTGGGTAGTAATACTATTTATTACTGTCACATCTGGCGGAAACATAGTATATAATTAGTTTATAATTAGAATAATTGAGCTTTTAAGGAAAATAAATGGCAAGAGAAGAGTTTCATAACATGTCTTTTTAACATCACAGATCTTCTGTTTTCAAATCTGTGATGCACAGCAGGCAAAGGCCTGATGAGATAAGACACAGGAAAGAGCCCTTAGTGACAAGGTCACAGGATGGACAGATGTGATGTCAAGAGCACACAATCCATTCTCATAAAGCTGGAGAAGACTGCTCCAATGAACAGCTATTGATCCAGGCTTTTGGCTTTTGTTTCCTTTTAAATCAAGAGGACTTTCATGCTTTGAAGCCTCAGTGTTCTTTCTTCTTTCCAGCAACCCATTTAAAATGAGACAAGCACTTGCACTTAAATAATCAAGGATTAAAATAATAAAGATTATTTACTTTAACTGTGGATATTACTGGTGTAATTAATATTTGGAATGATGATTACCATTGTGCTTATAAAGTGCACTGAAATAACCAACAGAGAAAAGAACAACAAATCAAATCAAACAGTAAAAAAAAAATAAAAAAAAAATACAATAGCAAAAATGCACCCAGTTATGTCATAATGAAATAATTAAGCTAAAATGAGAAACAAATAAAGTGAGGCAAATTAATGCAACGGCTGAGTTGTTACTGCTATAGTCTCTTGTGCATATTAATGCATTTTTGCGTTCTATATATCTGAATAAATCTCACTAATAATAGTTTATTTCCCCAGAAATCTAACCTCTAACCCCAACTCTTCAGAGGCCTTTGGGACGTCTGCAGAAGCAGCAGTGCTGAACTGTCACTCTGCTTAATTCAGGATGTCACAGTGTTGATTTAGCAGTGGCAGTGCAGCTTCCGAATATTGAGCAAACGTCAGCTCTGATCCAAGATCAGCACTGTGGAAAGCATTAAGCGGCCATGTCAAATGAGCCACTGAGCGAGGGGAAGCAAGGAAAGCCATCAACACACAAACCTCCTCTTCCCTCATGCCAAGGGCAAGTCTGGGCATAGCAGAGACTAGAGAGAAGTAAGGAACAGTTAACCGCAAAATGAAAATTTGGTTCATATTTTCACCATTCAAAATCCATATGATATTTTTAAGACTCTCTAATCATTTACAAAAACAACATTTACTACTATAAAACTATTATAGATAGTCTTCTGGAGTCATATGATAACTTTGTGCAATGAATCAAAATTGTTTTGCTATTAACAGGAAAATTAATTCCCTCTCTTGGTGCTTTCGAATGCTATTCTCCTTCAAACTGGCACCATACACTTAGATATGACACACATAAAGCAGTGGGATTTAGACTTAACGATGGCAAACCTGGTGCCAAAATTGGGGCTGATTTGTGAGATGCAGTTGAGGGAAAAATGCTCCCATCATAAAGCGATCATATGGTTTCAGAAGACTTGTAATACAGTGCACGAGTCATATGGACCATGTATATTATGTTTTTTATGCTTATTAATGATATATTTTAGCTAAAAAATTACATTCTGTCACCACTTACTGACCTAATCTTGTATACCTTTTGCATAACATTTTCTGACCCTATAGTAAAATTCAATGTTCTTCCCCATATCATCTTTTGTGATTCAGATGAAAAAGTTTAGATGGAGCTTGAGTAAATTATGGTAGAATATTAATTTTGGGTAAACCATCCCTTTAAGCTTAACAGACATGATGTGGATATGTTGGGAAACAAATCTGCCCAAAATTCTTTCCAAAGTTCTCTTGCATAAAAATAATAGCATACAGGTTTGAGAAAATGACAGTCCTTTTTTTCAGTGAATTATTCCTTAAATGGTTACCAAAACTTAAACACAAATAAATACAATGTACACTGTGATTTACAAACACATATTTTGTTATTTCAACACTGAAAAAAATGGAAACCTAAAATGATAACATCTAAACTGCTTTTATTCAAGTAAAAAATATTACTTAATATCACTGAACCAACATAAATAAATAAATAAATAATCTTTAAGGTAACAATTGCAGGTTACCACATTTTACAATGGAGACTGTCCTCCTCCAAAAAACAATCCCCTAGGTTATATGTGCAAGCAGCT
Source organism: Sinocyclocheilus anshuiensis (assembly GCF_001515605.1). Classification (NCBI taxonomy): domain Eukaryota; kingdom Metazoa; phylum Chordata; class Actinopteri; order Cypriniformes; family Cyprinidae; genus Sinocyclocheilus; species Sinocyclocheilus anshuiensis. The sequence continues at coordinate 145,389 of NW_015548183.1, read as the reverse complement.
TATTTCAATTGTTATTACCATTGTGCTTATAAAGTGCACTGAAACAACCAACAGAGAAAGAAAAGAACAACAAATCAAATCAAACAAAAATAATAAAAAAAAAACGAATACAATTGCAAAAATGCACCCAATTATGTCATAATGAAATAATGAAGCTAAAATTAGAAACAATAAAGTGAGGCAAATTAATGCAACGACTGAGTTATTACTGCTATTGTCAGACTCTGTTCCGTGTTTTGTGGTTGTTTTCCTCATGTGCCTTCCTTTCCCATGTTTAATTTGTCCCAGGTGTTTCCCATGATGTTTCATTGCTCCCAGGTGTGTCTCGTCATCCCCTCCTCCTGTGTGTATAAATAGTGTTCCCTGTGTGTGCTCCAGCGGCCGGTAGTGTTTGTGTCTACAGTGCTACGTGTGATTCCCCGTGAAGGTGAATAAATTCCTTGGTTTCTGTACTCTTGGTCTCCTCGTTCCTTGCTCCGTGTTCCCGCACCTTAGCAGATCGTGACAGAATACCGGACCAAAAAGTAAGCGGCACCCCCTCTCCCCGTTTTGATTTCCGTTTTTTGAAAGTTTTTGCTTTGTTGTTTTTCCCGTGCGTTCCTCCACGTCCCCAAATGGAGGAACGATTAATGTTTATCGCGTTGGCTCAGGCAAGCCAAGACCCCATCGTCTTTGCAAGGGCGTTCGTGCCGCTCGCCCTCACCAGCTCCCTCGAGGGGGAAACCCTCGCAACGCTGTTCCGGATCGGAATGACATTCCATCATCCCACGGAGCTCCCAGACACCACCGACCTCGACTGGAAGGAGACAGTCATCCGGTGTCTGGAGAGTCTCCAATTCCGATCCGGAACCCCTCCGCCGGCAGTTCCCGAGTCAAGAAAGCCGGCCGTTCCCGAGTCCAGTCAGCTGGCAGTTAATGTGGCAAGCCGAAGGGACGTTAATGTGGCAAGCCCGTCATGCATTGATGAAGCCCCAGAGCTCGCTCCAGTGTCGGCTCCAGCCCCAGAGCTCGCTCCA
>NW_015548183.1:143597-143769 GCF_001515605.1 Sinocyclocheilus anshuiensis | reverse complement strand
GTTTCATTGCTCCCAGGTGTGTCTCGTCATCCCCTCCTCCTGTGTGTATAAATAGTGTTCCCTGTGTGTGCTCCAGCGGCCGGTAGTGTTTGTGTCTACAGTGCTACGTGTGATTCCCCGTGAAGGTGAATAAATTCCTTGGTTTCTGTACACTTGGTCTCCTCGTTCCTTG
>NW_015548183.1:124895-143177 GCF_001515605.1 Sinocyclocheilus anshuiensis | reverse complement strand
CCAAAAAGTAAGCGGCACCCCCTCTCCCCGTTTTGATTTCCGTTTTTTGAAAGTTTTTGCTTTGTTGTTTTTCCCGTGAGTTCCTCCACATCCCCAAATGGAGGAACAATTAATGTTTATCGCGTTGGCTCAGGCAAGCCAAGACCCCATCGTCTTTGCAAGGGCGTTCGTGCCGCTTGCCCTCACCAGCTCCCTCGAAGGGAAAACCCTCGCAACGCTGTTCCGGATCGGAATGACATTCCATCATCCCACGGAGCTCCCAGACACCACCGACCTCGACTGGAAGGAGACAGTCATCCGGTGTCTGGAGAGTCTCCAATTCCGATCCGGAACCCCTCCGCCGGCAGTTCCCGAGTCAAGAACGCCGGCAGTTCCCGAGTCAAGAAAGCCGGCCGTTCCCGAGTCCAGTCAGCCGGCAGTTAATGTGGCAAGCCCGAAGGACGCTAATGTGGCAAGCCCGAAGGACGCTAATGTGGCAAGCCCGAAGGACGCTAATGTGGCAAGCCCGAAGGACGCTAATGTGGCAAGCCGTGCTACGTGTGATTCCCCGTGAAGATGAATAAATTCCTTGGTTTCTGTACTCTTGGTCTCCTCGTTCCTTGCTCCGTGTTCCCGCACCGTAGCAGATCGTGACAGCTATAGTCTCTTGTGCATATTAATGTCTTTTTGCTCTCTATATATCTGAATAAATCTCACTACTCATAGTTTGTTATTTCCCCAGAAGAAGTCGAACCTCTAGCCCCAACTCTTCAGAGGCCTTTGGGACGTCTGCAATGATATGATGTTGAGTAAATGATGGCAGAATATTAATTTTGGGTAAACTATCCCTTTAAGCTTAACGGACATGATGTGGATATGTTAGGTTATATGTGCAAGCAGCTTATTTCAACTTAGTTACGTTTTAATTTAAGCACCCTCTAGCCAGAGTAAAAAATAATGGCAGTGTCGTATTGCGTGTGCCGTCATGAAATGATGTATTACTGTCGTTACTAATCAAAATGGGTCTTCCTTTAAATGCAATGTGTGGACTATTTACACGGTCCCTTACACATCCATTTTTCCCATTTCATATTGGTAAAATTAACCTTTATGCATTTGGCAGACACTTTGGAGAGCAATTTACAGTGCATTCAAGGTATATAGTTATCGGTATATGTGCTCATTTGGATCGAACCCATGATTGTTGCGTTACTACAGCACAATGCTCTACCACTCAAGCTACACGAACACTAAATAATATAAAATATGGCACAATATATTATTACGAACATTTCTGTGGCATGGCCTGTTTCCAGTAGGGGTGCCAATTTAGTTAACGCTCCTATGGGTCATATTTCAGGGAAGTGACAAACAATCATACGGTCGTATAAGTTGGAGGACATGTTGGAATCATATTATTTAAAATGCAATGTGATGTTGTGATTATAGTATTTGTACATGGTATTTGCATCCTAACACGCATATAATTAATATTCAACAACACCTGGCAAAACCTCATATAACCAACATTAATGTTTCATAATCTTTTGATCTATGTTCATAACACTGCTGTATTTCCTCTAAACTGTGTGCACACCCACACAAGGGTTTGGATGAGCTGTTCTAGCACAGCTGGCCTAATGCATTCATAATATTTCCCCTGCAGGGCCTTTAATGTGAGTGTGTGTGTGTGTGCGTGGCTAAGCAGAAGAGTCAGCGGTGATCCTGCGGGCCTGTAACAGATGCTGGCTGTTTGCTCTGTGACGGATGGGGGATAATGGATTAGGGGTGTGCGATATTGACAAAAACTCGATAATGTCAAATTGCACATCGTTAAAACAACAATTACGATATTATCGCAGACGATATATATCGCACACCCCTTGTGGCAATGATGTTTGCTTGCGTCCGCAGCCTGTGCTGAAGGCGGTCTCTGGGAACACTTTGTCACTGTCGGGCCCTGTTTGATGAGGTTTGTTACTGGCCAGTCTGTCTGTCAGCACGCTGGGCTCACTCGAACCACCCTAAATCGACCGAACAGAACCGTGGGCTTCATCAGCTCAAGGTCAGTCTGTAGTGTACCCAGCACCATCTGACTCAGACTGGACAACAGCTGCTGACCGGAGAGCAAGAAGCAGAGGGGCAGCGAATACACACACATACAATACTGCAAAACATGAGTCACACTGACACAATGCATGAATGCATCAGGGTAAAAATAAGTAGGGGGAGATTGGGGAATAGCTGCAACACTTGTGTCTAACTGTTAACATCTCTAGGTGTTTTGGTCATATATCTGTCAAACTTTAAAAGCAGACTTCAAGAAATGATGTTAAATACAAGGAGTTCCAATACCAGAGTTGAGTTAACATGTAACAATGGGCCTTTTCACACCGCACTTAACCCCAGGTTATCGTCATTCTAAACCACGCTTTTAACCCTAGGTATGTCATGGCAGGTCAAGCTCGAAGACAAGGAGAGGCGAAGTGGATCTAATTGCAGGACTATTACATTAATTCAACAAAATCAAAAGACAATAAAACACAGGAGAAAAACAAACAACACCAGACAAAGGACTGAACAAACTTAGGACAACATACACAGTGCAGTTAAAAACACAACTAGAAACGTGTGTGCAACTATGATAATAAATGAGAAGCGGGAACAAAGGAAACGTGAACAAATGCAGGAAAACTAAAAGTCCACGAAACAGAACGTAATCATGACAGGGTAAAGGTAATGTACATTTCACACTTGCAACTTAGAAGTGGGGTTAGCACTGCTTATCACCCGGTTTTGCAGAATCAAACTTGTAACAGTATGAAATGATGTGGTGTTAAAATGTTACATTGTCACGTAGCTCATATTCATGTGCTTTGGACAGTTCTGGAAACGCAGCACGTTGTATGAACAATTTTAGCATTTGAGGGGGAAAATGTCAAATGGTGACGGAAATGGAAGTGGAATTGGAGTGAAGAAGAGACCAAAAAGCCCATTCAGAAAACATTTGATAACACAGTTGGCAATATATAATACAAGGATGCGCAGTGCTAGAGCCTTCATGTAAACAAATCGAGTGCTGTGTTCATCGAATCAATGACACTGACACTGCAAATACGCAAATAAAAATATTAACCCAGGTTTAGGAATGTACAGTTTGAAATGTGAGTTTATGAATACCCAAGCATTAGTTGTAAACCCCATGTAAATTATGAGCAGTGTGAGGTGGGAAACAAAACAACCCAGGATTCCTGTTACCTGGGATGGAGAATGACCCAGTTTTAATGATTTAAAGTGTGAAAAATCCTAAAATGAAAAACAAGTTCAATTACAAAAAATAAAATTAATAATCCACATAATAGCTCTCAGTTTACTAAGGTTGAACAACAAGCATAAGAACAACATGCGTGTGTGTGTTGATATTTGTATACATTCTACCGTTGTTAAAGGGATAGTTCACCCCAAAAATGAAAATTCTGTCATTAATTACTCACCTTCATGTCGTTCCAAACCCGTAAGACCTTCATTCATTTTCGGAACACAAATTAAGATATTTTTGATGAAATCTGAGAGCTCTCAGACCCTGCATAGACAGCAACGCAACACCAATGTTCCAGAAATGTCAGAAATGTATTAAAGACATCGGTAAAACAGTCCATGTGACATCACTGGCTCAACTTCAGTTTTGCGAAGCTACGAGAATACTTTTTGAGCGCAAAGAAAACAAAAATAACAATTTATTCAACAATTCTTCTCCCCCGAGTTACGTCTTCCACCATTTTAGAGTATCACAACACATACGCAAGCGTTCCCCTAAGCGTAAACAATGTTGATTACGTAGATTACGTTCATGCGTGCGCTTTCTCCCCCGAACGTAAACAACGCTGATTGCGTCGATTACGCTCTTGGGTACTCGACAAAATGGCGGAAGACGTAACTCGGGGGAGAAGAATTGTTAAATAAATGGTTATTTTTGTTTTCTTTGCGCTCAAAATGTATTCTCGTAGCTTCACAAAAGTACGGGTTTGGAACGACATGAGGGTGAGTAATTAATGACAGAATTTTCATTTTGGGGTGAACTAACCCTTTATGTTTGGGATCGGTAAGGTTTTTATCATTAATATTTTTGTAAGAAGTCTCTTATGCTCACCAAGTCTGTATTTATTTGATCATAAAAAACACAGTGAAACAGTAAAATTGTGAAATATTTTTTTTTTAAACAAAACACATTTAATATATTTTGAATAATACATAATACATTTTGATTTAGCTTCTCAACTTTAGCTTTCGGGTTTTAACGTTTAGGTTGTATTTTTGTGAAAAATATTGTATTTTTTAAAACATTTTTTAATTAAAAATAGTACAATTTATTTCCACTAATGAAAAATGTAACTCTGTTGTTACATAAAATATACATGAAACTGCAAGTGACACCAGGAACAAAGTGGTTACAGTATGTACACCAATGACAACATGACTACCAATTATATCCCATTTTCTGTGTTCATAAGCATCATTACACCTAATATTACAGTCATCCCATCTATCCTACGCATGATATTGAATTCCTCCATACTATCAAAGACCAGTCTAAAGCATTGCTTTTGGTTTGCACATCTAGTCCAAAGGGGGGAAAAGAATGCAACATGCTACAGTGAGTTTTTCTAATGGAGATTCAGAGCCATTTATTTCTGGTATAATGGAGGAGAAAGAGCCTGCTGTACAGTACACAGTAGAGCCTGTAGTGAATTGGATGTGGGTCAGAGAAATTCTGCATATCTAGGTCATACCGAATCGTACTGAGGCTAAAGCCTTCTCTCAGTCTGGCTCACCTATTAATAAAGCCCATAGGGGAGACACAGATTATAATTCTGCCTGTGATGCTCTATATTCATAAATCACAATCTCATTATTTAGCCAGACAACCAAGCTCAACAGTGCAGTGAGAAGGCAAATCATAGGAATAGCTATTATATACTGACTACTCCGAAAGAAAGAAAGAAAGAAAGAAAGAAAGAAAGAAAGTCATGCAGGTTTGGAATAACATGTGGGTGAGTAAATAATGACAGAATTTTACATTTTTGGGTGATGGATCCCTTTGACATTAGTAAACATTTCAGCAGCCAGTTGGCACAATTGCACAAGATAATTTTAGGTAAATTTAAGCTTAATTTGCATCTAGTTGGGTTACCTTAATATCTGTTCCACAAGAGATATTCAACAGCAAAAAAAAAAAAAGAAAAGAAAAAAAAAAAGAGAAAACTGTTCCAGCTAACCCCGGCCTCCCTTTCTGTGACAAAACATCTAGTCATTGGGGGAAACGCTGCAGATTTTTACAACTGTTGGTATGGAAGTTCCCTTGGTTAACAGCAAACTCTGAAAAGCAGGACAGAATGAGGTTATAATATATCCGCTGGAGAGATGCATTTTAAATGTAGGTAAAATAAAGGGAGTGACAACAATGGCAAAAAATGAACCATATCCTGCCATAAACAGTATCACATATTTGCTGTCTTTAAGCCACACATTTGGCTTTGGTTTTTAAAGTGCCCCTATTATGCCATTTTTAAGGTTCCTAATATTGTTTTGGGAGTCTCCTACAAAAGGTTTACATGCATGCATGGTCAAAAAATGCTTTTGTTTTCTCAAAATATGCATTTAATACCTCATTTTCCAACGATTCGCAAATGATTAGTTCAAAGCAGTTCTAAGATTTAGTCTCTCTAAATCCCTCCTTTCGGTAAGAGCATCTTTAAGAGAGTCTTTAATAAAATGAAGGAAACACAAAAAAAGATTGGGGTTGTACTGCTGTGGTCCAGTGGGAAAAAAAAAAGAATTTTAACCACTGACTCTTTGCAGCTTCATCTTTCGGAAGTGAAAATAAAATGAATTTACTTTCACAGCGTCTTCTCGACACAAACAGGCTACAGTGTTTGAGGGCGGGTCAAGCTGTTCGCAGCCAGCCAACTTAGAACATAGGCGGGAATTATGCAGATGTATAACCCTGTGACGTGTAGCCATCACAGAAGTGGGATTCCAATTACTGACGACTCGTCTAGGCTGTTCAAAATCGATTCTTTCTTTTGGGAGACAATAACTTCATTTATCATGCACTTTCGGCTTTACAACTTTGCATATCGTTTACATTCACATACAGCTACACACTGCATGAAAGGCAATATTCAAAATGGCATAATAGGGGCACAGTAAGCCTCATGTGCAAAATGTTATGGTCTAATCTTTAAAGTGAAGTGAGTACTTTCGGCAGCACTAGCATCACCAAACAGAAATGGTTTCCCGAACACCCCTCATCCTGTCTAACATTGGTCAAACAAACCAACAGACATTAAACATTTAAATTAATTTAACATTCATAATTGCATCACCTTTAATAGCTGCATATACATGAAGAACAACATAATAATTCAATCATTTGATAGAGGAGAAACGTATTACTTTATCTAAAATAGAGACTGCTGTAGTTTCCTCCAGCTATTGCACTGCAGTATGAATATAATTTAGTGTTTTTAGCATAGCCAGTGTGTATGAGGCAAAGACAGCTGCCTCAGTCTGCTATATTGTCAAGGGAGCTGTCAGACGGATTTGGTAAATAGAGAGAGAGCACAGCAAGTCATTTTCAAAATCTCCCTGCTCGACTGTCTTTTCCAAGAAGGCTTTAAGTGAGAGTGCAACTATCTGCTTTCATGTTTACGGCTACTGAAACTTATAATGAATCTGCGAGATGTTTGTAAAACCACAACCTCTCAAAACATCAGAAGACGCAAAGAACAGTACTGCACTACACCATAGGGCTCCTATTCTAAACATCCAACAAGACCCACTGCCCAACAGCAGTACTGGCAAACAGTAGTATAAAATCTCTTGTTTTTGCTATGTTTATAATAGCATACTTCCATATGACTCTGCTGTAAGCAGAATGTATACTGTATGAGGTATGTAAATATTCTGCATGAATGAAATACCTGGTTGTATGCCAAACTACAGAGTAAAATGTGTATTTCTTTCACAAGTGATGGTACAATATAATACAATAATAATATAATAATATTTCCTAATATGTTAATATTTATGTTGCTTGCAAAAAATTTATAAAATAATAATAATTTATAATAATAATTATTATTATTATTATATAATTTTATTTATTTATTTTTTAATAATTATCTGCCCAAACACCCAAACTCTAAAAAGATGAAATTTTTTACACAAACACTTTGTGCAATTTTGCATTACATATTTAGAGGAATCAGTCTGGTTTACTATCCTTCATAGTTTTTATACTGTACAAACCGTATATTCTATCGTCCTACACCAAGCCTACACCTAAACCTACCCCTTACACAAAACTTTCTGTGTTTTTAGATTCTCAAAAAAAAAAAACTCATTCTGTATGATTTATAAGCTTGTTTCCCCATGGGGACCTCAATTTAGTCAGTCCCTATGAGTCAATGTGTATTCAGGGGATATTCCATAGGCGTAATGTTTTTTTCTACTGTACAAACTGTATTTTCTATCCCCTTACCCTAACCCTAACCCTAAATCTACAAAACAAAGGCGCTTCCAATAAGATACAGTTACCAGAGAGCCTAAAAAAAATCCTGAACTTCTCAACTGAAGCTGAAAATTTGTGTTTCAAATAGGGGTGAATGACTCACAGGGGTTGTCATTCAAAAAAAAGAAAAAAGAAAAAAGTGGTTTCCTGGATTCTCATCTCTAAAACAGTTTTCTGTCATGGAAGGGCAACCATTCAAAGACATCATTCCCATGTCATTTAACCCAGATTAAAGGGCATAGTGGCGATAAACCTGGGTGCTTTGGATACCTTATATCCCAAGCAACTTAAGCTAAGGGGGGATTAATAGCAGGACCCATTTCCACAGGATTTGGCAGCTTTGATCCCACTCTCGCTGTTATGGCTGGCAGGCTGAGCCCATGGGATGAGGCACTGGCCCCGTGGCTTAATCTGGTTTAAGCGGTACCCATGAACCACTTCTGCATGTCTCACTCAATCAACAAGAATCCACCCATCTTCCTGTTCAAACCCAAATAGAGATCACCTAGAAAACACGGACAAAGATTCTCACATTAGGATAATAACACAGACTGCCAGGCACAGATTGAAAGCGCTGCAGGATGGATTCATTGTGCTGCTCTTGAGTAATGCTAGATTGCTGGAACTACAGCTGTTACTGAGATGCTACTCAACTAAAAATGAGGCATCTTGCTTTATTTTTGCCCCTTTTTGTACAGTCCATTAAATGTATATGACAATCTCTGATATTTAAAATTACATGAACAATTATAAAAAGCACATTTAACTTAGGGATGTACAGTATATTATGACTACCAATATCAGACTAAAGCAGATTTTTACATCATCTCTATTTAGTCTGATTAGTCCAATATTGAAACCAGAATAATATAATATAATTGCTTTTTTCAAATATTTCTAGAGAGCCCAGCATATGACATTTAGGACTAGATACATACATTGTGGGCAGAAATTAAGAATTCAGTCTCTCATTTTAGTAAGTTGTGGCCACTACGTACTAATTGATTTTCTTTCACATTGTTTTAGTACAACGTGGCCACGATTTACTAAAACATAGAAAATAATTAATTCATGGCCACTATAAATAATTTGTCTGCATGTCTTGTGTGGGGCATTGCAATTTTCTTAGGGATGTAACGATTACCGGTTTGACGATAAATCATGATAAAATTCCCCACGGTTAGTATTACCGTTTCATCTTTTAATTATCATTAAAACCGTATTAGATTACCGCGATTTGAACAACTCGCGATAAATAAATACTGTCCAGCATAAAGCACAGTTTTAAGTAACAGTCTCACGTGCACACAGCACGCAGAGTAGTTTCGTTTTGAGTGAAAACAGGGCGGAAAAGCTGGGAGGTTTTAAAAGAGTGCTAAGGGAATTATACAAATGAATATATGAATTAATTAATTATATGAATGTACCTCTGAAGGTTCTGACTGTCGTCGGAAACGATTCAATGGCATTTTGTTGTCATCTTCGCTCCATGTAATACCTAAAGGAAGTGGTCGGCACTTTTTTTAACATCTCCAGCACATTTTAACAATACCATGATAATACTGATAACCGTGATAATTTTGGTCACTATTAACCGTGATAAGAAATTTTCATACCGTTACATATTTTCTACTATATCTAATAATGTTTTTAATGCTTAATTCCACTTGAATCATGTTAAATTTGTAAGGATAAAAGAAATGGTCTAGAAGAACCGCTGATTAATGTTTGAGTATTACATGGGTAACTGTAGGGGGCTAAACAGACCTACTATTTAAAGTATATTAAATAGTATTAGCCACAAAACCTCTGGCTAAGGGTCAGACTGGCGAGTTTGTGATCGTGGAGCCCACGCGTAGCGGCCGCTGTGAGGCATCCTAAATGACATAGAGTCCTAATCAACGAGTAAAATATAAGTAAAGAGTTAACTAGAATAATCAAATGTCAGAATAATTAGAGACCGACAAACAACCAATTTGCCTTTCAACCTACATTCGAGGTCATACTAAAATGGAGTCAGAATAGATGATAAAATGGAGTCAGATTGAGTTAAACCTAAATTGAATAACTCCGAACCGAACCGAAAAGACCGAACCGAAGACCGAAGTGACCTTCATCCGCCACTGGATACCTTCCTTGGGCCATGTGCGCAGACCTTACAAATTCTAGATTTTTTGAAAAATTATAAACATGAAAATAATTATTGGTCAAAATCTCTTATACTGGTGCGTTTGCAAACTTGGTGCAGATCTATGCCAACTTTGTGAACTGCTTTATGAAATAATAAGTGAATTAGTCCCAAAGCAGTAGAAGAATTTCACAGCAATAACAATCTAGGGATCCAGCAGCAATGGTAAAAAAACTCATAAGCATTACCATCATGCAAACTCCCACTTCTCCTCTCTCTCTCGTATAAAGCTCATATGCATATAGATTCAGAGCTCTTGCAAGGTTGCTTCTTTCCAAGAGAGAAATTATTAGTCATGCCCGCATAAGGATGCAATCTTGCATCAATTTTTTAAAATTCATGCAGAAAATGGCTCGATTTTGCCTGATGGCTGATGCTGGAGGATATAGTTTCTTTGTAATAAAATTGATGTGCACTAAAATATGAGCAGACCACATGAGTATTTAGAACAGTGCCAGTCTCATTTTCCATGCCAAGTGCTATTTGTCTAATGTTTCAAATTCTGTAGGAATAACAGTCGCCACAGAGAAAATATATATTTCAGACAGAGCAAGATAACATTTTTAACAGGAATATAATTCATAGCTTATGCTATGAAAATATTGAGTTAAATGCACTTTGGCTATATCAGATGTCTCAAGGATCACAAGTGCGTTAACTTTGACTGTACATTATTATTATCAGTAGAGGGGAGAGCTGTGATAGACTAACACTGTTTTAATGTGGACCACTGGAATTGACAGCTGAGCAAAAGCACGGCCAACTCAAGGATGTATGTCAGCGTGGGTACTCTTCCTCAGGGAGGGCTGTAACGAAGCTCATCCTGATAACTCAAAACTCAGAGGGTTTCTCAGAGAAACGTTGCTCATCTAATTGGAAGCGTTTATGAGAGCAGCAGAAGGAGAGGCCTTCTTCCTCGCTCCGGAATTAAAACGCTAATGCACTTGAAACAAACAAAACAAAGCCTTTCTACAGCTGGGATTTGCATGAACTTGAAAGTAGCCATGAATGTCAATAACAGAGGACAATAAGTTTGAAGACAGAGCATTTAGCCAGCGTACGACATATGACAGGAAGAGAAGCAACCATGCATGAATCTAAGGGACTGACAACAACAAAGGCAACATTTTCCACTACTTTGAATTTTGCTTTCTCCTCGTCTTCTCTGCCGCTTCTTTTAGCCTCCCTCTGGGATGACTGTGGGAGGGCGAGTGTTTATGAGTGGGCTGTAGTAGCAATAATGGTGGATGTTGTCTGTGCCAATGATGCAGGGAGAGGTATGATGGGTGTGCTATTCCACACGCACAGCAGGGGCATCCCCAGTGGGCTAGAGCCAGCGTCACCAACCTGGCAACACAAAGATCTAACCAGCTGAGACAGTGCCTGATGGAAGGTCACATCAGGAAGAGAGGAAATGGCAGTGCAGCAGGCAACCTACTGATCAATACTAACTCTATAATTGGTCAAAGTAATATGAAATATGAACCAGGTAATATACAGTATGTATAAAATATGGACCTGGAATGCTTTCTGATTGAAATGCACAAAGTCAGCTTCTTCAAACACACAACACAATTTAAAAGGGATAGTGGGAAATTAAACTGTTATGCTCTTCCAAACCTAGAAAGTATGTGACCCTGGACCACAAAACCAGTCATAAGGGTCCATTTTTCGAAATTGAGATTTATACATCATCTGATAGCTTAATAAATAAGCTTTCCATTGATGTTGTCACGAATCCTATCTGTGGTCTTAATATCCTAATGATTTTTGGCATAAAAGAAAAATTAATAATTTTGACCCATACAATGTATTTTTGGCTATTGCTACAAATATAGCCTAGCGATTTAAGACTGGTTTTGTGGTCCAGGGTCACATATATACATTTAAAAATATAAAATGAAAAAAAAAAAATATAATTTAAATGTATAAATATATTAAAATATTAAATTTGGTGTCAGTAGGACTTTTTCTTTTATGAAAAATAAATTAATACTTCTTTTTCAGCAAGTATGTCTTACATTCAGTGCTTGAAGTGGGCGGGTATGCACCGGTACGCAGTACCGGCACTTCTATATTTGAACTCTTTAGCGTACTGGCACTTTTTCATACGTACCGGCACTTCTGACATGTTGCCGGTACTGAGTCAAAGCGTCAGTGTCTGGGTGATTAGAAATGACACTATAAAGCACACTACCCAGGAGGTCATTTGAAACTGGTAAACTGGAAAGTTCAAGATTCCAGTAAGGGAATGCATTAGTAATAAGTACACGGATGATTTCATCAGAGATGGCGGAGAGAATAGTGACTCGCATCTAGATGGCAGTAAATTATTATTTTCAGCATGTATTTGGCTTAAAAGCATGAGTGTTTTATAATGAATGCTGGCTGAAAGGTGTTTTAGATTATGCGCTGGTCAGTGGTTTAGTGATTCTGAATGGATCCGTATAGTAGCATGTACAGTCAGGTTAAGGCAGCAGGTTTAGTGGTCTTTTGGCGTCTCCCTGTGGTCCTGTTTGGTATCGCAGCTTAACTGGTGCTTATTTATATTAAAAATGCTCTAAAAAAAAGTTCTTTCTTTCTTTTCTTTTATTAGTTTTTTTTTTTTTGGGGGGGGGGGTACCAGCAGGGGCGTAGCGGACGGGCACGCAGGGTACGCACTGCGGGGGGGCCCCGCATGATGGGGGGCCCCGCGATAAGACAATGGGGTGCATTGAAAGACATGATCATGTATCGGCGATAGCCAGAGATATTGTCAAAAGCATTAAATATTGTCAATATTAAGAGTATTTGGCATTTCCATTTAATGTAGTCCTGTTAAATTCTTATTATTATTAGGGCTATTATTATTACGTTACTTTTATTATTAAAATAAAAATACAATTAATTTGCTCCGCAATAATTTCATTGCGCATCACCGCATAACTGACGCGCTGTGAGGATTAGCTTACTCCTCATTGGAAATGTTTTTAATAAGGTCTTTTAAAACAGGTCTATTATATCCTACAATGAATTATAGGCCTATAATTCAAAATGTTGATACTTGCAGTCATCAATGAAAATTAAGAGCAGCTTTATTTCTAGCGCAGACTTTCAAAAACCTGTTTAACACTAAATATATGTCTCACTATGTTTGGGCCACAAAAGAAACATTAAGGGAAAAAATTTAAACAGTTATACCATTATCAGCATATGAAGCAGATTCGTCTCTTGTCGTCTCTGAGAGAATAATTATTTATTTATCTGGCGCCGAGTTAATGCGGCGCCAGATGCAGAAAGCGCTCTCAGTTTTTACTTTCACTTTCTGGTGAAAGACATTCACCAGCATAAGTCTTGTGCAAAGTTTGCACGTTGCTTGTATGATATCCATTTGCTCGCCTTCATGGTTTAAAACAGAAAATAATTCCAATATTGCAACGTAAATCCCAACCCCCGCCCCCTCGGATTTGCGCTACGCCACTGAGTACCGGCACTTATTTTTTTCCACTTCAAGCACTGATTACATTGATGCGACAGTAAAGACATTTATAATGTTATAAAAGATTTCTATTTCAAATAAATAAATTGATAATACATTGATAGCAATAACATTGATAATAATAATAATAATAAACATTTCTTGAGCACCAAATCAGCATATTAGAATGATTTATGAAGGATCCTGTGACACTGAAGACTGGGGTTATGACTGCTGAAAATGCAGCTTTGCCATCACAGGAAATAAATTACATTTTTTAAATATATTAAAATAGAAGAGTTATTTGAAATTGTAATAATATTTTACAATATTACTGTTTTACTGTATTTTTGAAGTGTTGGTGAGCATCTGAGCCTTCTTTCAAAAACATAAAAAAATCTTACCAACCCCAAACTTTTAAACGAAAGAGTAGGTGAATGAGAACTGTGGTTGTCATGCTACAAAAAGAAAAATAAATAAATAAATACAAATACAAATACAAAATAAAATAAAATAAAAAGACACACTGTAAAAAAAAGTGGTCCATAAGATTTGATGATGAATCTTTTTAATGAACACCACCCTGCATTTGATCTGTTCATACAAAGCTTTTGTTTGACTTCAGAAGACTTGGAATATAATGCACAAGTTGTATGGGCCACTTTTATGATCTTTTATAGTGCTCCTTTGTCCTTTGGTCCTTGACAGCCAAAACGATGTAGCCTTTTATCAGTATTTATTTCTTGTTATTTTCTTCCGCTGCGCAGGCTGGGAGTCTAAGGTAAAAGCTGGCTGCAGGGACCACAGGGCTACCGTGACATTTAATGTGTTGGATAGATTAGCAATGTATCATGTATCAGAGTGAATTGAGGGGAGTGACTAGAGAGCGCTACTCTATGTGAGGGCATTTTTAAGGACACAGAGTCCTGCTACCTCATTGTACATGAGATTTTAATATTTGGGGAATACAGCAGGGCACATACATACAGTACATTTCAATATGGTACCACACACCACTACCTCGTGATAATTCATTCTGAAAGAGTCTGACAATATTAATGATGAAAAATTTTCATGTTAATAAATTCATGCAGGACATTCTATGTATTCTGTATGTCACAGAGCATCATTCCTTACCTATTCCTGTTCATAATTCTTAACAAACACAACAAGATGCAACCATTTCCAAAGAAACACCATTTTCAAAGTCAACAGAGTGCATTAGTGTCTGCCCACTTTTTCCATAAGGCTTTAAAAAAATCTTTGTGAAAGCATTAAGCCATGCACCTAGCCAACCAGCTATGAGATGAATCACATTACAAACTCTTATTTGATGGAAAAATGTATCTGAAAATCGAACAAAATGACAAAGGTACAAGACTATGTATTTAATGGCTTTAGTCAGGGAAAACTAGCATCCCAATCAATGTAAATGATAATCAAATTAAAAATGATGGAGAAATAATATTCATTTAAATTAATTTTATTAATTTAAATGTGTTGATTATATCTATAGAAACAATATATATAGTTCCGGTCGTGAGTATGTGGGGTAAAGCAGCGCTGTTTTATCATACTACATAAAGCGCTCAAGCGCATGCATGAAGCTTGCTATAGCACACCGGCAGAAGTAATGATCATGAATGTGTCCGGGAAAAACAGTAAGGAGGCTGCATTAACATTTTAATAATTTATTGATAAACTACTGCTTTTTTTGTTTTCGGTTTAAGAGATGAAGTCGACGTAACTCGTCATCTCCACAGTAGTGATGCGCCTGTATGCATGTTTCATACAGATTACATAATCCAAGAATATTTGTTTTCCCATTTGATTTGGTTTAGGGATGCACCGATATAAAAATGTTGGCCGATACCGATAACCGATAATTCTTTATTTTTGAAAGCCGATAACCGATATGTTGGCTGATAAATCTATATCCACATTTTTATATACTTTTTGAGAGCCTGATTACAAAAAAGGTCTCATCATTAAAACCCACATCCCAAACACTTCAACATAAGCAGCCTAGTTTGAACGGTGTACGTTTTTACCGATAACAGAAAAAAATGAGCATTTATCGGCCGATACCGATATGGTGGCCGATATATCGTGCATCCCTAATTTGGTTCATTTGAAAGTAGACATTTCACTCTCTTCAAGGCAAGCATACATGGAGTTTCGCGCTCAAGTTACTATAGCCAAAGGTCAGTCCTAAATGCGCTATGGCTGAGGGGGCTGCCTGTCCCTTACAAAGGTGTTTAAAAGAGGATGGTGGCCATTTAGCGAACAAGATTATATGTCAGTGAAAGAACAGTAACATAATCACAAGTATTGCCTCAGGTTTCACAATACTGGTCTCGTATAATAATTACAGCAATAACAAAAGATGAGATTCTGATTAAAAATTTGCAAGGAAAAGAAGTAACTGCAGTCCCTTGGGCATGTATTAACATTCAGAAACCATTTTTCTCATACTGAATGGACTAGCAAAACTAATTTCTTATTGGATTTTTTTCCACAGGGTAGAGAATGAGCCCTGATGGCTGACAACCTGTGTTCATGTACAGTGATTCAGCGAGGAGATGCATCGCTCTCAGTCAAATATAAGTATGAAAACATTTAAATTCTCATCCTTAGATGACATTTCTGACACTCTGAGTGGTAGTTTACATGTTTTATAGTTTGTTGTGCTGTAACTCTGAGCTCATTTAAACTGCCAGGCAAAGTAAGAAGAAAAAGGGTTCCCTTTAAAACAACACTGCTTAATCAACTCAGTGTCAGGATAGCCCAGTTGAATCCACGCGATAGAAAAGCGGCACTTTCACGTTATGATATTACAACTGTGAAATTACAAACAAAAAATACACATTCTGAGACATGAACTGAAATGAATTGTGAATTTTATTAACATTAAATCGTCCTCCTCCCATTTTCACCTCAAAATTATGGGGAGGCTGTGCCTCCCCTGCCTCCCCCGATGAGCCGCCACTGGTTGAATCACAACTTGGAGCCACGTTGCCATGGTTTCTGTCTCGACCCCCAACTAGCGGCCTACAGTTTGGTTTGTTTGTTTATTCCTCAGGATAAAACTGGTATCAACATTACAAGAGTGTGAAACCTCTGTTCTACAAATTTGTGTAAAATTGTGCTCTATAACTCCAAGGTGTGCTTGAAATTCACAACCCACCAGCAATGAGTGAGATACAAATCATGGACTGGAAGAGACAGTAAAGGATGACAGAAAACATCTCCACTCTTTGAATACATTGTACATTTAGAGAATACTGGAAATTGGACATTTGGCTTACCTGAACAAATGAGTTTCATCAACATGTATTCCCTGCCACAGTCTTTCCTATAGTAACATCTTAAATGATTGACCAAGCAGGTTCCAATTCTGACCTTCTTTGGGCAAAGAAGGATGATGTTTTCATCTGCAGGAATGAGAGAGAGATCAAAGAGAGAAAGAAAACGACAGCCATCCAGATGTTTAAAGGTCCTGGCTACATCTCACCCAATGACCACCCACCCTATTTCATTCATATGACCAAGCCAAAACACATCAAGTCAGTTCATATTCCAAGCCAAAACACATCCAGTCAGTTTAGAGGACATTTATCCAGAGAGGTACG
Organism: Sinocyclocheilus anshuiensis; assembly: GCF_001515605.1. NCBI lineage: Eukaryota > Metazoa > Chordata > Actinopteri > Cypriniformes > Cyprinidae > Sinocyclocheilus > Sinocyclocheilus anshuiensis. The sequence continues at coordinate 126,348 of NW_015548183.1, read as the reverse complement.
CCAACTAACCACCTCTCACACTTCAGCTTGTGTATTAAGCCTGACTTCAATACAAACGTATAATTAAAATATTGTAAGTCTTGTTTTTGTATTCTCTGCAAGTCCAGCTTGCACAAATATTGAGATAATTAGAAAATCACAATTGAGTTGTAAAGAGTTTCTGCTTGATTTTGAAAAGGGCTATTTAACAAGTGCAAAGAACAGCATCTTTATTATCAAACCTGATGACTTCAAATTCAGTACTCTGGGGTTATTTATTTCATGTACTGTAGCATAACTTACCAAGGCTCATTTCCCAGGCTACTAATGATTTACTTACTTTCTGCATTTGACCATATTAAATACTTTTCAAAAACAACACTGTTGTCACAACTATATGAAAATGGAATTTAAACTTTAAACTTGTTCTTGTTTTCTTTTTCTGGCTGATTCTCTGGGCAATAACAAATAGTAAACCTCTTCAATCTACATTTTTTTCCTTGAAAAAGCAGCCAAGTTGAGTACATATCTTTAGCCCTTATGCTATGCAGAAAATCCTTTACCTAATTTGGTGTTCACAGTCAAAAAACAGCCTTTTTAAATTTTCTTATGTCTTATGCTATATTTTTACCATATATTGGATTCAATCTTTTTATAATCTTGACTGAATCCAATATTTGGTAATAATATAGCATCAGAAGAAATTTATAAGCAATTTTTTGTAGGCTAGTCATTTTTGACCGAAAACACCACAGATTGACAGACCACAAAATGTATCACTTTTTGGGGAAATTATAATTTTTTTATACCCCGCATGAGCAAAGTCAGTAAGTTTTAGTCCAATGCGAAAACATTAACTAGCATTTTCATTAATAAGAAAATCCTCTCTGGGTCAAAATGACTGGAACACAACATGGGTTAAAACGGAACAACAGCTGATAATCAAATGGCATACATAAAGCATACACTAACCTCTACATAACCGAAAGCAACTATCTGTCTAATTATTCAGGACTCACAAGTGCATTTGAGAAAACATGCATAAAAGACTCAAACAAAAAGTACTCACATGCTTTGGTGTAATTCTTGCCAGCCTTGATTATATCTTAATTAGTGAAAACAAGATGACAGTGCAGGAGGAGAACTAGACATGGGACAGAGAGACAAGAAAGAGTGAAAGCAAGAAGGGAAAAAAAAGTTTCATTTCATTACCATAAGGTATTATTTTATTTTAATTCTACATCCCTGCTTGCAGGTTTGATGCTGACAGCGTTGCATCTCATGGGATCTTGGTCTCAGGTGTGTGTGCAATTATTCAGAATCAAGGGAGACCAACTGACTACAGCAACAAGCTACCGTGCAGCCTGGCTAATAATTTAACAAACTACACAGTGACCTTTATTTTATTATGAAAATACAAAATTCACAGACAGACAGACCCAAAAAACTACTCACAATAATATGAACTTTTTAT
>NW_015548183.1:122336-124754 GCF_001515605.1 Sinocyclocheilus anshuiensis | reverse complement strand
TTACCTCAAATACGATGATTTACTAAAACTAACTAAAAACATGCAGTTGTTAGCTACCCTTAACATACTTCGATTTGTGTATTCTAATATAGTCACAGTCAGGTTATTGATTCAGTCTTTTAACTAATGTTGACAAAACAGTAAGCGTTTCCATATGAAACACGTTTTAGTTTACCTGACAACATATTTTACAGTGTAGCCTATATTTCTGCGTAAAGAGACCAGAGTCTGTGAAACGAGAAAAATACTGTGGTGACTGTATGACTTTAAGGTAAGGAACAGGTGAAGTAACGTAACCTACTTACCCGCTCGCAGAGGAAAAAATAGCCCCATGCAATTTAAACGTCAGTGTTTCTCGGATTGCTCTAAAAAGCCCAGATGGACTCAGAGCATCAGCTGAATTTTACTCTGCTAACCTCCTCAGACATGTTTTACCAGAATCCTTGCAAATCCGGCTCCTCTACACGCCTAAATATCTCGCTCGGTCGTCTTGCATGCATGTGCCACCGATCACAGACTGTTACATCAAATCATCTTACAGAGCTGCGCAAACGCCGCTTTACTCCGAATCCAAAACGATTTCTTTACTTGATCACGGCACTTTCAATACAATGACTATAAAAAAATCACGGTAAACAACTGGTGCATCTGTATGCTCTCCACCTCATGGCTGAGTCTCCCGGCACTTCATAAGGCTTTCTGAATAAAGAAATGAGGGCAGGTGATGCTGTTCCATTAAACAGAGAGAGAGAGAGAGAACACTGCACCCACGACAGACGAATGCTGGGAGAGTAAATAATACATTTCAGGCTAAATAGATATTTTAAAAAGAGAAAAATCACAACCTTTTAGGTGCCTTTCTCACCTCTGCTCACTTTCCTGTGTACTTTGAGTAAATGGCACATAGTTGAATTAGCTCACGAGTTGCACATAAAGTACTATGACACACATGAGTGTAGGTAGATTTGTATACTGTATACTACAAGGATAATAGCAGGAAGCAACACTATATTACACTCAAATAATAAATGATTTGGCTGAACTTAATTTAGTTGGCTCAATCAATTCAATAATTTGTTTTCACAATACAATGCTGACAGAAAGCACAAGAAAAAAATACAACCAACAATAACAGCAGCACAATAATTTGTCCAATAAAATGGGTCCATTCTTCTCCCTATTAGTAACCCCCAAAACTTCACTGCAACATGAATCCTTCTGAATTCTAACATAACAGAACCTAAACACCCTCCTCTTTCTCTTCCTCTGTCTTGCTCAAAAACACACACAATAATGACTAATTTCAACATGTACTTTTCCCACCCAGTCACATGGAAAACATGCTGGGAATTAAAAATTCCCTGCCCAGTTAGTCAACAAAAATTACGTATCAGAACCTCAGAACATCATCATGGTCCTTTCTGACATTTGTTGAGAGATAAACAGAGGAGGATGCTTATGAAAGTGCCATGTATATTGGCATTTTATTTTAGAACCCAGAGAAAAAGACAACCTACTGTGGTCTGATGCAACAGTTGCTTTATAGCTGTCGATGTAACTTTACTATGGCTCACTACAACCCAGGAAAGCCCCTTCACTTTACATGTCTTTTTGCAGCTGTTAAATCTCAGAGGAGGTATAGTACAGCAGGTCAACATTTTCTAAGTGCAAGTGTGAATCACTTTCTCACACTAGTACAAGATCACACCTTTGGGATTTGAGAATTCAACAGCTCAGCAGATATAAATGGGAACAGAACGTGCATAAGTCATTAGAAGAATTGCTATTGCTTGTTTCAAATCTCAGCCCCTTGCTCTTGGCATGAGCTGTGCTGCACCATAAATCACTCACTTTGCATAATTTACCGAAAAGACATCTATTATTATTATCATAGGCCTACTTAAAATTTATAAGCCTTTTTTTAAAGTTCTAAATCCTGTATATTTGTATTTCAGAGCTGTATATGTGTTTGTGGTCACCTTGGCCACACACAGTGTAACGAGGAGTCAGAAGCGTGCGGATCCATTTGCAGCTTTTATTTAAATCAAAGGCAGAGTTAAAAAGGCAGTAATCAAACAACAGCGTCACGAACAGCAGGGATAATCCAGGAGAGTAAACAGAGGCAGAGCAAGGGTCGGGGCAGGCGGCAGAGAATCACACTAGTAGTAACAGTCCAAGGTAATACACAAGAGATCTCAAAACAGGATAAACGCTCAGAAATGTAGCCGGGGCAATACAAGACTTCGCGAACACTGAGAGTCTGGGAGCTGCTTAAATGGGGAAGCTAAGGGGAAACACCTGTGCCAGTAATCAGTCCCAGGTACGGGGTGTATGGGAAATGTAGTCCATGAACGTTAGTACTCGGGAGAGGGTGCCCTCCGGAGGCCGTCGGAGAGAGCCACAGAGGCCTGATTCGTG
>NW_015548183.1:118381-120302 GCF_001515605.1 Sinocyclocheilus anshuiensis | reverse complement strand
TATTCTGCCCACAGGAGAAAGCGACTCCAGTCGCTCTGATTCTGATGGCAATAGGCACGCAGAAAGCGGGTCAGCTCTTGGTTTAATCTCTCGACCTGGCCATTAGACTGTGGGTGGTATCCAGAGGTGAGACTGACGTTAAGTGTTGGCTGTTGGCAGAACGCGGACCAGACTCGGGAAGTGAACTGAGGACCACGGTCCGAGACAATGGGAGTCCGTACCTGTTCGAAGAGTACCTCTGCTGTTTCAAAGACTGTGGGGAGTTTACTTAGGGGTATGAGGCGACATGCCTTCGAGAAACGATCAATGACCGTTAGGATGGTGGTATAGTTCCTTGAGCTGGGGAGATCAGTGACAAAGTCTATAGCTATGTGTGACCATGGCCGTTGGGGAACAGGAAGTGGCTGAAGAAGACCTGCTGGGCGCTGATGGGAAGATTTGGAGATGTCACAAATGGTACACTGACGAACAAAATTAATGGTATCCACCTGGAGAGTGGACCACCAGAACCGGTTGTAGATGAGTTGAACGGTGGCTGTAATTCCGGGGTGATCTGCGCTGGGGGAGTTATGGACCCATTGCATCACACGATGACGAAGGCTAGTGGGAACATAGGTACGATCGGGGGGACATTCTGGCGGAGGGGGTTCACTGATCTGGGCCTCTGCAATCTCTGTCATAATGTCCCATTGAACAGGAGCGAGAATGAGGTTAGAGGGGATTATGGGTTCCTTGGAAGGAGGGATCTGAGCTGCTTCGAACTGCCTGGAGAGAGGATCTGCCTTAGAATTCTTTGAGCTAGGACGATAGGTTACCTTGAAATTGAAACGTGTGAAATATAGGGACCATCTTGCCTGCCGTGGATTGAGTCGTTTGGCCGATCTGAGGTACTTGAGGTTGCGGTGATCAGTCAGAACATCAAAGGGAAGTTTGGCCCCCTCCAACCAGTGACGCCATTCCTCCAAAGCTGCCTTCATGGCTAGAAGTTCCCGATCTCCCACATCATAGTTCTGTTCCGCTGAGTTGAGTTTCCGAGAGTAGAAGGCACAGAGAAAGAGTTTGGGAGGATTACCCTGACGCTGAGAGAGTATGGCTCCGATGCCTGTGTTGAATGCGTCCACCTCCATAAAGAACTGTACTTCAGGGTCAGGATGGTGAAGAATGGGCGTGGAGGTGTAGCGTTCCTTTAGCCGTTGAAATGTCCTGGTGGCCGATGGTGACCAAAGTAGCCGTCACTTCTCTCCCTTTAGCATAGAGGTGAGAGGTGCTGCAATGGTGCTGTAGTCACGAATGAAACGTCTATAGAAATTTGCAATATGTCAATGAAATTACGCGCAGCCCCCGAATCTATAAATGCTACGGTCTCCGTGCACTTATCATTAAATGTTAGAGCAATGGGAACTTCTAAACAGTTAATGGAATCAGGAGTGGCACTCACCGTAGCGTAATTTCGAGCGGCAGGTCGGGTAGGACAGGAGGCTCTCATATGGCCGGATAGGCCGCAGTAGAGACAGAGACGGTTCCGCATTCTTCTCTCTCGTTCCTCATCGGTGAGGCGAGTGAAACCAATCTGCATGGGTTCCGATTCAACGGAAGCTGTGGCCGCTGGAGAATACACAGGAAATTGGCGAGGGGCACGTCGTGCCCACATTGGATTATCAATGCGGATGGAGAGCTCAATGAACTGTTCGAAGGTCCTCCCCTCATCACGGCAGGCGAGCTCTGACTGTAACTCGACCGTGAGTCCCTTGCGATACAGCAGTTTAAGTGGTTCGTCCTCCCATCCTGACTGCGCTGCGAGAGTGCGGAATGAGAAAGCATAATTCGCAGCCGTGCTTCGTCCCTGTCGTAGAGCGAGTAACTGTTCGCCAGGCTCCTTTCCGCCAGCTGAATGCTCGAAAACCTCGCGGAAACGTCTCAG
>NW_015548183.1:112868-118149 GCF_001515605.1 Sinocyclocheilus anshuiensis | reverse complement strand
GCACGTCGTGCCCGCATTAGATTATCAATGCGGATGGAGAGCTCAATGAACTGTTCAAGGGTCCTCCCCTCATCACGGCAGGCGAGCTCTGACTGTAGCTCGCCCGTGAGTCCCTTGCGATACAGCAGTTTAAGTGGTTCGTCCTCCCATCCTGACTGTGCTGCGAGAGTGCGGAATGAGAGAGCATAATCCGCAGCCGTGCTTCGTCCCTGTCGCAGAGCGAGTAACTGTTCGCCAGGCTCCTTTCCGCCCGCTGAATGCTCGAAAACCTCGCGGAAACGTCTCAGAAAGCAGTCAAATGATGGAAATGACAGCCGTCTCCCTTCCCAAGCAGCAGTGGCCCAGTCCAGAGCTCGTCCAGTTAACAGAGAGCAAACAAATGAAACCCGACTATCGTCGGTGGGGTAGAACTGCGGTTGTTGATTTACAAACATGGAGCATTGTAATAGAAAGCCCTTACATCTTTCCGGTGAGCCGTCAAACTTCTCGGGGAAAGCCAGGCGTGGGCTGGTCGACGAGTGACTGGGACTGGGAACCGTTTGTGACGGAACGGATGGAGGAATGCTGGGCTCAGGCATGGTGACGCGAAGGGCTCACCATCTCCTCCGTGAGCGAAGTGAGTCGAGAGAGGGTGCCCTCTGGAGGCCGTCGGAGAGAGCCACAGAGGCCTGATTTGTGACACACAGTCCAACTAAATTTGTGTGCTGTACAGATGGATTTTTACAAAAATAACAACCACAGCCTACAACCCAGTTCACTCCTGAAAAAATCAACAGCAAAATATTATAAATAATCTTGTTATGGTTATCTCGATGTTACCAATAGAAATTTCCATGGCTCCTGTATTTTCTAGAACAGTGGCTTTCAGTCCTGGCTGTTGAACCCCATAGAACGGCACACTTCTCTCTTATCTGACACACTCAGTTCAGTTCATGGAGCTCCCTCCTACTGAGCTGATGATCTGAATCAGGTGTGTTAAATATGGAAAACACATAAAATGTGCAGTGCTGTGGGACCCCAGAATCAGGTTTGAAAACCACTAGTGCATTGTGAATCACAGCCGTGTTTTCTTCTGTTTCCTCACGTGTTGTTGCACAGAAAACAAAGAGCAAACTTATGGTCCTGTTCTTTAATGAATCATTTAGAAACTCAGAAGACACCGGTTTGAATTAGGCTGAAGAGTTTTTCTGAAGAAGGCTAATTCACACTGCCACTGGATTACAGTACATCACTTGTCAGACATTCCAAGACCTGACAAATGCTGATTCAACATGTTTAATTAGCAAAAAACAAGTGCCGACCAACAGCAACAGATGCCAACAACATGCAAACTGATCCTACAAAACCCTAATAGTGTCTGTCGATGCAGTGTGAATCTTATTGGCTGAACAGTGTTTCAAGAGTTTTTACTGTTTGAATCACTCAGCTTGTCTGATACTAAACCATGAGCACTATGATTGGCTGCGGAACGAGTTTGCACTTGTTTGAATCACTTTCACAGACTCTTACCTTAACTGTTCCCTCCTGGTGGAATGACCTGCCCAACTCGATCTGAACAGCTGCATCCTTAGCCATCTTCAAGAAACAGCTAAAGACACATCTCTTCCATGTACAATTGACCCTCTAACACTAGCACTCTCTATTCTATCTACTTGTTTTCTGTTTATTTATTAAAAAATACCCTCTAACACTTGCATTCTCTGTTCTGTTTCCATTCTACTTGTTTTCTTTTTATTTATTATAAAATACTTGACACTTTAAAGGGCACCTATTATACCCCTTTTTACAAGATGTAATATAAGTCTCAGGTGTCCCCAGAATGTGTCTGTGAAGTTTCAGCTCAAAATACCCCACAGATCATTTATTACATCATTTTGAAAATGCCTGTTTTGAGTGGAGGCAGAAACGCACTGTTTTCGTGCATGTATCTTTAAATGCAAATGAGCTGCTGCTCCCCGCCCCCTTTTCTAAAATAGGGCTGTGCATTTACAGCTTGTACCTCAAATACTCTGCCAAAAAACATTTGTTTGGCTTTGATTATGGTGTATATCGCGCTGAAATCATGCGTTTTAAAGCCATATCAGTTTAAACTTCTGATATAGTGTTTTCTGAGTACACACATCCGAGGCACGCGCACAGAAAGCGGCTGTCACATGGTATGTGAGTAGGCTACTAAACTAAGTTCTCTTTCATGTCTTATTGCGCTTAAACTTTCAATACACACAAGGTTATCTTAAAAACACGCTACAAAAACAGTCAGTTATGTCTGGGAAGGTAAACGGCTGGGAAAGAAATTGCATGTTTATATTAGATCTGTGTATGAAGTGACAGCAGCATAATATGCAGTACTATACTACTGTCTACGCTGTTATATGACCCAAACAATAAAGTATAGCTTTAAAGGGGTCATATGATGCTGCTAAAAATAACATTATTTTGTGTATTTGGTGTAATGAAATGTGTTTATGCGGTTTAAGGTTCAAAAAACACATTATTTTCCACATACTGTAGTGGAAGTTACTCTCCCAGGATCAGTAAACAGTCCTCCATAAAACGCGCTGCACACATCTGGATATTTGGGTTGAAGTGTTCTGGAACAGTGCTGTAAATACCACTGATTTGTAGTCGTGTACTCTTTTGGAAGACCAAACAAAGTAGTTTCGCTTTCACAACGAAACAGCGTCACACACTGTGGCCTTGAGTGAGCGGAGGCTGGAGGCCTAGAGTGAGCTGCGGCCTAGAGTGAGCGGAGGCTCACTAACTAAAGGAAAAACTCAGATTTTCATCCGATGAGCCCTTTAAAACTAACACTTTCTATTCTATCTACTTGTTTTCTTTTATTTATTATATATAAAAATTGACCCTCTAACACTAGCACTCTATGTTTTATTTCTATTCTACCTATTTTCTTTTTATTTATAAAAAAAAAAACCTTGACCCTCTAACACTTGCACTCTCTATTTCATTTAATTTCAGTTTTTATTTTATTTTTGATAAAAAAAACTTGACCCGCTAACACTAGTGCTCTCTGATCTTTTTCTGTGGGGCCAATCTACATTTTTCTTTATTGTAAGAAGAGGTGTTCATTAAAAATACACTCTCATACAGTCAAAGTGTGTGTGTGTGTGTGTGTGTGTGTGTGTCTGTGTGTGTGTGTGAGAGAGAGAGAGAGAGAGAGAGAGAGAGAGAGGGAAGCTATATGATAAAGGGATTTCCTTGGATTTGCTGACCTTTTCTAATCCTCACTTTTCCTCCTAATTTCTCTACATCATGAAGGCATTAAATGGAATGCATTTCTCTTCCCAAGTCATTTATGTGATCTAAAATGAGTCTAACTGAGTGTACTGTAAATAAGAGAGTACCTGTATTAAATTAGCACTGATTACATGTAGTACACTTCTTTGTTGTACTGTTTGAAATATTGGGGAGAAAGAAGTTTCTTATGCTCACCAAGCCTGCATCTAAAAATACACTAAAAACAGTGACATTGTGAACTATTATTACAGTTTAAAACAACTGTTTTCCACTTTAATATATTGTAAAATATAATTTATTCCTGTGATGGCAAAGCTGAATTTATTTAGCAATTTCCAGCAAACGTCAGTGTCACATGACCCTTCAGAAATTATTCTAATATGCTGATTTGGTGCTAAATTCTTATTATTATTAATAGAGAAAACAGTTGTGCTGTTTATTTATTTGAAAATTGTAGTATTCAGTATTCTTTGATCAATAGAAAGGTCAAGATAACAGCATTTATTTGAAATAGGAATCTTTTGTAACAATATAAATATTTTAACTGTCACCTTTGATCAATCTATTGCATCCTTAACCAATAAAAACATTAAATTCTTTGAAATGAAAAAAACTTTACTGACCCAAAAATTTCAACAACCCTGAATCTGCATGGAAGTAAAAAGCTCCGGTTACTTACGTAACCTCTGTTCCCTGAGATAAGAGAATGAGCGTTGCGCTAATCATGCTATGGGGAAACTCCTGTTTACTCTGATATAGAAGCCTGATTTGATCATGTTCGTGTAGCTGCACGAACCAATGGCGCTTCAACCTGCCAAAAGGGGGGGAGGCGACTGCTATATAAGTTGGCTCTGAGTGCCATTTCATCAGAATCTTTCAACTGAAGCAACAGTCATCGACTTGCGTGCAGCCTTATAGCACGGCAGCCTACGCAACGCTCGATCCCTTATCTCAGGGAACCGAGGTTACGTAAGTAACCGGAGTGTTCCCTTTCGAACGGTCTCTCCCTTTGCGTTAATCACGCTATGGGAAACGCATCCAATTGTGCCGTGCTATCCACCTTTTTCTTCAACGTGGAAGTAAGCCTATGGGCGAGACTTCCGGTTCATTAGCCGCTATAGGTAAATAACGAGAAGAATAACAACATGCAGTAAACGGTAAAACTGTTTGCACTACAAACCAGTGTGTTCATAATTAAGATAATACATTAAAATAATATGGTAAGACACAAATTTTCAATATCAAGCACAGTGTTGGGGGTAACGCATTACAAGTAATGCGAGTTACGTAATCAGATGACTTTTTTTCAATTAACTAGTAAAGTAATGCATTACTTTTTAATTTACAAGAAAATATCTGAGTTACTATTTCAAATAAGTAACGCCAGTTACTTTTTTTCCCCATTTATTGATTGAAAGCTCTCCTGTGCCCATGTTGAGAGAAATCGGGAGTAAGATGTTACTCTAGTTCTAGAATAAATGTGAACATGCTTTAATTCATCTCACTCACTCACTCACAAAAAAAAAACAGATATAGTTTTCCTCAAAATTAATAAAAACAGTTAAAAGCAACTCAGAATATGACGCAAAGCTGCAATAATTAAATATGTTAAATAATACAAATATCCTTTATGTATTTAATCCCATTTTATTAGCCAATTTGCTGTTGACCTTCGATGATCCAATTCAACCATACTAATAAGCAAAAATTACACAAGATAAACTAACATTTATTCTTCTTTTTTATTGCTGAAGAGTGTTGAACTTTCTTCTTCTGCGTTCTACTGTACAGACGTGAATTTACGTTTCCTTCAGCCTGAGGCGTATTCATTTCACTTTTGTTGTGAAAAGGGCTTTTACATTTGTAAAAGGAGAAGTTTTTTTTATATTAAAAACAAACAAGCAAGCCCTGCCTTAAAAAGTAACTCAAAAGTAACAATGCATTACTTTCCATAAAAAGGTGATTAGTTACTTTTTTAGGCAGTATTGTAATGCATTACTTTTAAAAGTAACTTTCCCCAACACTG
>NW_015548183.1:108907-109296 GCF_001515605.1 Sinocyclocheilus anshuiensis | reverse complement strand
GCTGTTTTGCACAGTTTAGAAAACACCATCCACCTTTAAATGGATGTTTCTACTTTGCAATATTACTCACTTTGATTATATCTAGTCTCTACATTGCCCATACACTATTCTTTTTATCCACCCGAAAGTAGCGAGACTTCCGAGACTTCCGGTTCATTAGCCGCTATAGGTAAATAACGAGAAGAATAACAACATGCAGTAACTGTTTGCACTGTCTGAATTATAAACCAGTGTGTTCGTAATTAAGACAATACGTTCAAATAATATGGTAAGACACGCCAATTTTCAATATCAAGCAGCAAAACGAGCGGTCCTGTACAGCTAAAAATAGCTGGACGCGGATGAGACCGGAAGCTAGACCCATAGAATTTACAAATGGCCGCGCCCAT
>NW_015548183.1:100377-108632 GCF_001515605.1 Sinocyclocheilus anshuiensis | reverse complement strand
AGCCAATTTGCTGCTGACCTTCGATGATCCAATTCAACCATACTAAGCAAAAATTACACAAGATATGCTAACATTTCTTCTTCTTTTTTATTGCATGTTGAGTGTTGAACTTTCTTTTTCTGTGTTCTACTGTACAGATGTGAATTTACATTTCCTTCAGCCTGAGGCTTTTGGTGTGAAAGAGTAAAGTAACGTAACGCATTACTTTCAATACAAAGTAACTAAGTAACGTAATTAGTTACTTTTTTAGGAAGTAACGCAATATTGTAATGCATTACTTTTAAAAGTAGCTTTCCCGAACACTGATCAAGCACTGTACTGTACAACTAAAAAACTGTTTTGTACAGCTAAAAATATCTGGATGCGGATGAGACCGGAAGCCAGACCCATAGAATTTACAAATGGCCGCGCCCATTTTTACGGCAAGAAAAAGGTGGATAAGCAAGAATGAAGCCGCTTTGTGAGCCCAGCCCCTGAGCGCCCATGCTGAGGGCTCCTGTAAGCATGAGCTAAAAATGAGACCCAAGCCGCTAGGCTGAGGACTGCATAACACAACCTTTCCTATTTACAAAAAGGGGGTTAGGGAGATTAAGCGGACAAAAACTGGAGTTGCTCGATGGGAGAGCTCCGTAGGGCCCTGAGGACTATAGATAAGGCCCAAGACAGCACAGTATGAGGGCGAGGCATATTCAATCTTCGAGCTCCCCTCAGAAACGTATTTCCGATTGACTGGCCAGCCACGAGAGAATGATTTGCCGTGTTAGCTGCCACATATACTTTGAGCATGGAAGGGGTGTGCCCCTTGTCCAACAGCTCTTGTAGAAAAGTTAGCAAGTAGGACATGTCACAGGAGGATGGGTCCTCATTCCGTGCTGCACACCAGTCAGAAAAGACCATTTAAGGGCATAGAGACGTCTTGTAGATGGAACTCTAGCTTCCAAAATGGTATTAGCTACACTCGCGGGGAACTGCAAAGACTCCTGTAGAGGGGCCAAACATGAAGGTTGCACAGTTCTGGTCAGGGATGCCAAATCATGCCCCTCACTTGCGAAAGGATGTCGTTCCTCAATTGTATCGGCCAGGGGGCTGCCGATAGCAGCTGAATCAACTCGGGAAACCACGTCTGATTCCTCCAGAGTGGGGCCACCAGGAGGACCGAACATCTCTGGAGTTCTCTGACCCATCTGAAGAAGCAGGAAAACCGGGGCCAAGGAATACAGGAGAGCGCTGGGCCAATCGTGGGCCAGGGCATCTCATTGCTTCGAAAAATAAATTGGGCAGTAAAAGTTGTCTTCTGAGGCAAAGAGGTTCACCTCTGCCCTCCCGAAGACAGACCAGATCATTTGAATCATTTGGGGATGGATGTAGTCTCCATTCTCCTGGAGCTACATTACCCCTGGACAGCATGTCTGCTCCCTGGTTCAGTCTGCCCAGCATATGAACTGCTCTCAACGAGAGGAGTTTGCCCTGTGCAAATAAAAGGAGGTGTTGATCCCACTTGTAGAGGGAGCTTGACCTGGGACCGCCTTGGTGATTTATAAAGGCTACCACCATCATGTTGTCCAAAAAGACCAGGACGTGGTGCCCCTTTAAGGCTGACAGGAAGGTTTTTAGGGCTAGAAAAAAATGCCCATCATCTCGAGACAGTTGATGTGTAAGCATTGCTCCAGGCTTTACCAGGAGCCTAATGCCGGTCTGCCCTCATACAGAGCCCCTCAATCCGAGTTGGAGGCATCTGTCGTGACCACCATCCTTCTGGAGGTCAGTCTCAATGGGACGCCTGATTGAAATAGAAGAGAGAAGTTTTCCAAGGGGTCACAGCTCTGATGCAGCTGTGGGTTACCCTGAAATGAAAACGCCCCAGGCGCCAAGCGTCACCTCCTACTTCCTCGTCATCTGCAGAGAGAAACTACCATTCAGTCACTCCCAAATACACATAATGATGGACATAAAGATATCATAGAGGATTGTGAAAATTATCAATATCAATTGTCATTTATTAATGTATTTTGTTAATAACTGTTGGTAGAGCACTGTCATTTTTGCTACAATTTAACATGTGATTAAAAAAAAAGTAAAAAAAATAAAGTGTCTAATTCACACACAATGCTGTTGTTGTTGCTTCTATGTAAAACCCTAATAGAGGCTACAATATATTTTATGACCAGGCAGAGGGGATAACAAACAATATTAATAAATGTTATTTACAAATAATATGAATAATACTAACATTCATGATATAAATATACTAATATACTAATATTAATGAAAATAAACTATCATTAAAAAGGTTATTTATAACACCATTAAGGTCTTATCTAGCATTTGCAGAGCATGGTTCTTTATGGAACACTATAAAAAGGGTTTTATTTAGCACCAAGAAGGGTTTTGCTATAGTTACAAGCTGAAGAACTCTTTTTTGGTACTGTTTCGAACCATTTTTCTTAAGAGTGTACAATCAAAATGAAAGCTTTATTTCTCATTGCAAATCCTCATTTATTTTTTCAATAAATAATAAAGTGATCAATAAATGATAAAATGTATGTTCTGTATATTGCCTTCATATCTTTGTTCTATTTCTATTTCTATTTCAAATAAATGTTCTTTTGAACTTTCTGTTCATTAAAGAACCTTGAAAAGAAACGTATCATGGTTTTTACAAAAATATTAATGAGCACAAGTGGTTTTGTATGGAAGCCCGTTTCCGCCACTGAATAAAAAATAAAAAAAGGTAATTGCGACTTTTTATCTCACAATTCAGACTTTTTTTCACAGAATTGTGAGATATAAACTCGCAATTGCGAGTTATAAAGTCAGAATTGCGAGATAAAAACTCGCAATTCTGACTTATTTTCTCTCAATTGCCAGTTTATATCTCGCAATTCTGACTTTTTTTATAAAGTTATAAAGTCAGAATTGCGTGATATAAACTCTCAATTGCGAGTTAAAATCCAACAGATGTATTAGGTGGGATGGGACATGGGCTTTGAGCCAATTCTAGAGGGCCCACATATGAAGCAGGCCCTAGAGGAATCACAGAGGAAGCGGCCAACATGAGGCGAGCATCCTCTGGAAAGCCCTGAGGGGGCATGAAGTCCCCAGCTTGAATGACGCCACTAGCCGCTGAACTATCAGGGAGCGTTCTGGCGTAATCCATGCCCGCATCTGGGCTGTCCCCAGAAAGACTACTTGCTGGCAGGGAGACAAAGAGCTCTTGGCTAAATTGATTTTTAACCCAATCGCTCCAGGTGGCTGAGCAGCAGCGACCTGTGAGCAATGAGTTCCCGTTCTGATCTGGCTAAAACCAGCCAATCGTCGAGGTAATTCAAGATGCGGATTCCCAACTGTCTCAGAGAGGAGAGAGCCGGTGTCTACGCACTTTGTAAAAGTGCGTTGGGCCAGAGATAGTCCGAATGGCAGGACTGTATATTGATAGGCCACTCCCTCGAATACTCGAATGTAGAATGGTCTGTGATGGGGGGCTATCTGGATGTGAAAGTAAGCGTCTTTCAGATCCACCGGGTCCCCGGGGCATACTTGTGTGAGAATCTGTTTCAAAGTCAGCATTTTGAATGGCTGTCTCATGAGCAAGCGATTCAGATGCCTGAGATCGAGAATGGGCCTGAGCCCGCCATCTTTTGTGGGAATGAGGAAGTAGTGGCTGTAAAAGCCCAACTCACTGTTCGCTAGAGGAACTGTTTGAATAATACCTCTGAAGCGAGTAACCTCGTTCTATGATATTTAGAACCCAAAGGCTTCTGAGACTCATGGTCCAATGTTACTCTGGGGCGGGGACCTTGACGTCTAGGAAACGGGTAGCGTTTTGCTGTCCTGGGGCACTGCTGAGGCCCAGGCTCAGACTTAGGCTGGGGCTGAGGCAGCGCTGGCTTGGCAGGCTGCTGAGCGGATGAAGCCTTCTGGTGTCTTGAAACAGCCACCGCATTGGAGCGCTTTGGCAGGAAGTGACGCATTGCTGCTGTAAACCGCTAGGTAAACCCATCCACGGCAGGGCCAAACAGTCCTTTGGAAAAGGGCTCCAGCACCACCAAATTGGCCATGGCCTTGTCGATCGCCTGCACAATGGCTTTAGCAACGCGCAGAGCCAAGTCAGTTGCTGTGCGCAGCTCTTTGAAGGCGTCAGAACTCTGGCTGTACTCGTCTATGGTGTGGAGAAACTTGGTCTGGAACACTTGGAGCACCACCACCGTGTCAAGCGCTGAGCCAGCCTGGTCAGCCACTGAATAAGCCTTGTTTGCTAGGGCTGAGGTAGTCCTGCAGGGCTTAGATGGATGCGCTGCATGGGCTTTTAACCCCAGGGCCGATGACGGCAACCTGTCAGGAACCACCCATCAAGGAGGCTGTGGGCGGGCTCTTGCGAAGCTGACCAAGCCAAGCCGAGATCCTCCACAGCCTTTATTAGAATGCGGATCAGCTTGGTGTCCATGCTGGGCCGTGTTGTCTGCGTTTGGAGGAAGGGTGTCGGGGTCTTCAACAAAACACACCCACTCTTCCGCATTTGAAGCAGTTAATGAGATAGAATCATCCACAACAGCTTCTTCCTCTGATCCGTCGAAGGAAATCAAGCCACTTGTAGCTGATGAGGGGCGCTGATCCTCGTGTGTGAAGAACATGGGTGAATTGAAGCACTGAAGGGAGAGTGAAGCACACAGGACTTGATCCAGCATGATTTCACTCAAACCCGGTGTTTGAGCCCGACTGCTCCCCTGTTTCTTCTTCCTAGGGGAGGGGGGAAAAGGGAGAGCAGGCCGGGGAGGACTGCCTTCATGGAAGAAGGTGATCTGCGAGCAGAGAATTTCCCTGGAAGGGTTCCCTGCACGAACCATACTCGTGGCGCGTTGCAGTAGAAATTTGCTCAGAAAATATGCTCTTTTTAAAATCCGGATGGCTGCAGGGGAAGGCGTCGAGCTTCTTCGGCTGCCAGTGGCTTCTTCTCATGGTGGCGAGCAGGAGGCTGAGCTTCTTTATTCTCTTCTCATCAGCTTCTTGCTTGCAGAGTCAGCAAGAAGATGATCTTCGTCGCCGAAGGAGAAAATTCTGATGAAAGTGCCATTGGTTCGTGCAGCTACATGAACGTGATCAAATCAGGCTTCAGTATCAGAGTAAACAGGAGTTTCCCCATAGTGTGATTAACACAACGGGAGAGACCATTCGAAAGGGAACTGTAAGCAAATATTTGTTGCCTTAATGTATTTTAATTTTCAGATCTTTGTTTCTCTGAAATTAAAATGTATGACTGCAGATCACAAATCTTCACCAAATAAATAAATAAAAATGACAATGTAAAAAGAGTCCTGATGCTTTGTTTTTGTGTATTCAAGCTGTTTAAAATAGGCCAGTCTTCATTGTCCTTTTGCTGTAGTGATATTGTGCTGTCCTCTTGTGTTTACTTTGTCAAACTACACTCTAAAAAAATATGCTTCTTTAAAGGTTCTTTACATGTAGTAATGGTTCTATTTAGAACCATAGCACCCAGAAGAACCATTTAATGCTGAAATGCTTCTTTGAGTTTAGGGTACTTTATTCCTGCCTTTTTGTTTTTCAAATCGGTAACTGTCAAAGCACCTCATTATTGATTTTCTGGAGTTCAGAATCTCATACCCAGTCACAGCTATCCCATGACTTTATATCACTTTTTCCTTTTAACATTGTGAAGTGCTCACATGCTAGTTTTGGCCTTCATAAACAATTGTTTTTACATAAGCAAATGGAAGGAGACACATTGTAACTCTAAACTCAATTGTGCATTTCAGATGCTGTCACCTCCTACTTCCTCATCATCTGCAGAGAGAAACTGCCATTCAGTCACTCCCAAATACACATAATGATGGACATAAAGACATCATAGAGGATTGTGAAAATTATCAATATCAATTGTCATTTATTAATGTATTTTGTTAATAACTGTTGGTAGAGCACTGTCATTTTTGCAACAATTTAACATGTGATTAAAAAAAAAGTAAAAAAAAAGTGTGTAATTCACACACAATGCTGTTGTTGTTGCTTCTATGTAAAACCCTAATAGAGGCTACAATATATTTTATGACCAGGCAGAGGGGATAACAAACAATATTAATAAATGTTATTTACAAATAATATGAATAATACTAACATTCATGATATAAATATATTAATATACTAATATTAATGAAAATAAACTATCATTAAAAAGGTTATTTATAACACCATTAAGGTCTTATCTAACATTTGCAGAGCATGGTTCTTTATGGAACACTATAAAAGGGGGTTTATTTAGCACCAAGAAGGGTTTTGCTATAGTTACAAGCTGAAGAACTCTTTTTTGGTACTGTTTCGAACCATTTTTCTTAAGAGTGTACAATCAAAATGAAAGCTTTATTTCTCATTGCAAATCCTCATTTATTTTTTTCAATAAATAATAAAGTGATCAATAAATGATAAAATGTATGTTCTGTATATTGCCTTCATATCTTTGTTCTATTTCTATTTCTATTTCAAATAAATGTTCTTTTGAACTTTCTGTTCATTAAAGAACCTTGAAAAGAAACGTATCATGGTTTTTACAAAAATATTAATGAGCACAAGTGGTTTTGTATGGAAGCCCGTTTCCGCCACTGAATAAAAAATAAAAAAAGGTAATTGCGATTTTTTATCTCACAATTCAGACTTTTTTTCACAGAATTGTGAGATATAAACTCGCAATTGCGAGTTATAAAGTCAGAATTGCGAGATATAAAGACAGAATTCTGACTTTTTTTCTCAGAATTGCGTGATATAAACTCACAATTGCGAGACTTTCTCTCAATTGCAATTTTATATCTCGCAATTCTGACTTTTTTTTATAAAGTTATAAAGTCAGAATTGTGTGATATAAACTCGAAATTGCGAGTTAAAATCCAATTTTGAGGGGGGAAAAAGACTGATATGTTTTCAGAATTGAGAAAAAAAGTCAGAATTGTGAGTTTATATCTCGCAGTTCTGACTTTATTTCTCAGAATTACCTCTTTTATTTTTTATTCAGTGGCGGAAACGGGCTTCCATAGTTTTGACATTGTTTGTGAAAAGGAACGTTTCTTGAGCAAAAAAATGAGCAGATCGTGTGACACTAAAGATTGGAGTAATGCTGAAGATTCAGCTTTGCCATCACAGTAATAAATTACATTTTAAAATATATTAAAATAGAAAACAGTTATTTTACATTTTTACTGTATTTTTAATCTAATAAATGTGTTGGTGGTTTATAAATCATCATTAACCTAAAATAAGATATGCTGTAAAATATTGCACATTGCTAGTTAATAATATCCAACACACTAATTAAACTTTATTGAAGTGTTGCCAATTTTTGTGAAAATAGTGTTAAAAAAATAAAAATAAAAATAACTTATTTTAAATTGTAATTGTATTTCACAACATTACTGTTTTTACTGTATTTTGGATCAAATAAATGCAGACCTGGTGAGCATAAAAGACTTCTTTCAAAAAAGAACTATTGAATGGTAGTGTAACCAGGGCCGTGCACAGACCGTTTGAGGGGCATGTGCTGAAACTGCAAAAGGGCATATATATATATATATATATATATATGTATATATAAATAGGGTTTCTTAGGTCTATAGGTCTATATGTTATACACTATTATAATGACATATGGTATGGCTTTTAAAGACTACTTAATTTCTAAATCTCAATAGGTGGAAGTCAGGACTAATAGACTGTAAAGCAGACAGATGTAAAGGGTGACCAATATCACTGATTTATTGAAGGAAAAAAAAACACCATCACCAAAAAAAGGGCACTTCGGAGTGTAAGGGCAAAAAGGGCATGTGCTCTGCACAGGTTGAACCCTACCTGTGCACGTGCCTGAGTGTAACTATAAGGCAAGTACTACTTAAGATAGTAATACGGTGTTATACAAGACAGCATGGGCAATGCAAGAAAATGGTGATGACAAAACATATAAGAGTGTGATTTCTTTAGATGAATATGTATTTGATGATTTTTTCCTCTGTTATACTGCATTATCTCTGTGTTCATTGTAAGAAAGCCATTGCTTTGTATATACCCTTACGAAAAAGAAGTTTATTCAAGTGTGCTATTAGTATACTTCTTTTAAACTAAAAATAGGAAAGTATGCTTTTAGTCTACTTTTTATGTACTTTTCAGAAATGGGCTTTATGTACTTCTCAGAAATATACTTAAAATGACATTTAAGTATACTTGACTTATACTTAGAAAAAGTCTAAATATATTTGAGC
>NW_015548183.1:79645-100326 GCF_001515605.1 Sinocyclocheilus anshuiensis | reverse complement strand
ACTGTCAAGCTTTGGGGTGTTGATCGACTTTATCTACATTTTGATTATCATTCTGAATCCAATTCACAGACTTTTTCAGCTTTTTGTTCAAAATGTTGTTTATTTCTTTCCTTTTTATTTATGAAACTTATCCACATTCAAGTGTTTAAAAAAGAATGCATGAAGCTAGAATAAAATGTTTTTGTTTACAAGCAGATACCCTGTTCTTTTGATGTTTGTATGTTCAGATATTCATGTAACAAAATATATACAAATTAATACCTAAATAGGGACATAGTAGTATATTTAAAGTATGATGTAAAGTTCACTTAAAGAAAACTTACGAGTATACTTGCAGTATAAAACTACTAAACTAGTAGTTTACTGAGACTATACTTCAAAGTGTACTAAAATGCTACTACAAGTATTTAATTAGTAAACTATCAGTATACCTATAAGTTCAATTTTAGTGATATTTAACAACTTATAGTTGCAGTACAAACTAAACATTTTGATGTAAACTAGTTGTGTACTCAAAGTTTACTACTGTTATACTTAAAGTATACTTAAAAGTATACTTTTATATACTAGAAAGTGGGCCAATTTAGTCCCAAGGAGTATTGAAATAGTACACTTGCAAGTATACTACTAGTACACTGATATTTGTATACTTACTACATAAAGTATACTTAAAAATATACTTGAACTTTACTTAAGTATACTTACTAAAATAAACTTGAAGTATACTACTTTTTGGTAAGGGTACTGTGAATGACCGAGTCTGAAGCCTCAGGAAGTCCCAGCTGGGTGTCTTACAGATGTGTTAGGCGTGACATCACTGTGGAATTTCCGCTAATGTGCCGCTATCTGTGTGATCTGTTTGTCTGTGCGATAAACAACAGACATTGTGAACTTCACCTCAAGGCACCCTCTGCTACCCAGACAACATTGGTTTAACGAGACACAAACACTCTTCTGCCTTCACACACACACACACACACACACACACACACACACACACACACACACAAACACACAAACACACACACTGTTCAGTAGTAGAAGAGTCATTATTTGACATTTTGTCATTAAACTTTATTCTACAATTTATTTTAAGTTAAGGAGAGTTAAACTTTATTATGGAATATGAAGTTTATTATTCAAATACAAAATTAGCAGTTTCAAAAGAGAAAACGAAAAGAATATTTTTAACAATAGAAAGGCACATATTTTTTGTCCCTCTTAACACAGACTAGAGCCACATACTGAAATGTTTAGTCTGACTGCCCAACACTGACATCTACTGGACCTTCCCAACAAATCTCAGACACATTTGTTCATTAAGAAAAATGTTCATATAACACACTATACTTTAAACTGGCCATAATATCAATAACCACTAATTCAAAACATACATACCTACAGGTATGTAATATGATAACAATAATGAACAATCACATATTAACCGAAGGTCATTTTAGTTATGTTTCCAGTTTTTCTTCAACACACTGTTTTACTTGAGAAATATGATTTCCATCATGAGAAGATGTGCAGTCTATCTGATTTTCATTTACTGTAATAGTCTTTGCCCAGCAGTTACATACTCTAGTGCCTGAACACATTAGAATAATAAGATATTTCCCTAAAATAATTCAAGAAAAAGGTGAAAACAGACTAATTAAATTGTATGGTTCAAAACAAAACAAACAAACAAAAAAATTCAAAAGCAGCACCGTTTGTCTTGAAGGACAATGCCTTTGTGACCAAGACAGCGTGATGTATGTTGTTCTTTACATTTTCCTGCTCTCCTAAGTTTTCTTTCTTTATCCCTTTAAGACAAGAAAACAGGAAAACGAATTCAAACTGTTCCTTCACTTGAAAGATAAGGGAACAGGAAGTATGTTTCCTTGTGCTCACACAGACAGGAAGTTGACATTTCAGTGACGGAGCTGCTCATTTTAAATGAGACGGGAGAAGTGTGCTTGGCGTATAATTCCCTACAAGAAAGGGAGAAGGTGGCTTCCACATATTGTGCCCATGGTTAATGGGGGAAATAGGGTAGAGTTTGTGCACAGTGGTAAATATTTAAGGTATAAAGATGGTTTACACATTTTTCAATAAAAAGGAGACCCACTTGTCTATTTAGTCTCGAATGAAGGATGAACAATATTGTCAAGACACTGCCTGGCTTGCTACCTATCATCAAAATATTATTTAACAAGTTCAGTTTTGCTTTTTTTCTTATTTGACACTGTTAAATATATAGCCACACTTATGATTCACATGTTAATACAGTTATTCAGACCACTTCTCACATTTCAACAGGCACACAATTCACTGCACGTTTCCTGAGACGTCTGCAATTGCTTTATATTAGTCGACCTTTGAGATTTGGGCTTTACTCATAACAATCGATGTGCTGATGATTTCTGTCAAATAAACTTGGAGTAGCCTTTAATTCTTTCAAAGTACAGTTATCACCATTTCCTCTGTTGCTCCCATGGCAATGCAGTAGGTTTCCTGATGAGAAGAGTCTGCTGAACAATGCTGGCTCTGCAATTACACTGACCATGAGTCCAGAAAACACTTGTATAAACTGGCAAACTGGGGATTTTTACAGGAATACAAGATAAAAAAAAAATGAACAACACAATCTCATTGCTACTTCTAACTTTTAAATTTGGTTGCAAATTCATATTATTTGTATAATCCCATTTGTATGTTTTCAGTTTTAGGGGTGGGTAACATTTTCAAGTCGCCAAAATGTAAAATAATTATGTTTTCTCAAGAGACTGGGCTGAGATACAATATCTGCACAAAGAAAAGAAAAAAAAACAACAACAACAAAATTAACACAGATATTTTGTGTTAAAATGAGATCAGATTTGCTGTTAAACTAGCTTAAAAAGAAGAGTTTGTCCAACCAGTGTCCAATGCTGTTTTATACAAAATCCACCTGGACAAAAACCAGTCTGAAAAACCAAGGCAAGTTCTTCTACTAACACACACTTATTCTATGAAAATTACAAATACAGTAGTGCTCATCATAATGTCATAACAATGCATGAAGGAAACAAGTATTGGCACTTGTTAATTAATCCCTTTCTTAAAGGAACCCTTACAAAAAAATCCCATGAAGAGAAGACAGCAGTCTGCATCATGCTGATGTGTCCTGGTAGGACGATGACTGCCCGATAACCCTGGCCTTCAGTAGGATCAGTCGGAGCTATCAGTGTCCGAGCCATCAACTCCATAGAGCTGAGCCAGGGTCCTGAAACGAGGTCCCCACTCATGCAAGAAGTTGTAGTCCAGATTGGACCCGCAGGAGGATGAGTCCAAAGAGCTGAGGGAACCGGCCAGGGATTCAGATCCCTCATAGCCATAGATGTGTAAAGTATCATAGGGAATCCCACCACGGTCATGGTCGGCCTCATCCTTCTTCACCTCGATCATCATGGCCATGTCACCCTTACAAGCAGAGGGTTTCTTCACCACGGCATACAGCGAAGGCCCTGGGCCGGGCCGAAAGCTGCTGTCGTGACAAGCAGAGGACAGGATGGAAACGTCATAACCGTTTGTGTCCATTTCTCCACCGCCTTCCTCGTCATATCTCACCAGCTGCTCGTGGATCTCACCAGAAGACTTTGTAACCAAAACTTCTTTTTGATAGCGCCTTCGCAACACGATGAGGACGACAATGACTAAGAAGATGAAAGAAATAGACACAGCCAATATTATTCTCTCTTTCATTAATAATCATTTTAACATCTTCTTGGTTTATACATAAGGTGGGACCCATGGGAATTTCAAAATAGCCTTGGTGTTGAAAAGGAAGACTCTTATAATCATGGGAGTATGAGAACTTCAGAATACTTCAACACTTCTTGTCTGTCTGATGGTGTGATGATGACCGTGATTTCACCAAGTACAACATGTTCCTGGATCAACATCCTTGTTGATCCTGGAACAACATTCCTATCAACCAATCAGAATTGATGGATAACTTTTCAGGAAATATCTGTTTTAAGCTTACAATCAGGGTTAGGAGCTTCTACACCCTTGTTAATCAGCTATCATTTCACACTGTTTTTAGGAATAAATTATGGATAGGGTTAGGTTTAGGGGTAGTGATTGGGTTAAGTCTATATTTTTGGACAGTTATGTTGTTCCAGGATCAACAAAAGATGTTGATCCAGGAACATGTCTTATTTGGCAAAATCACGGCGACCTGGTGTGACTGCAGATGCATTGTCTTAATGGTCATCACTTCAGCCTTGTTTCTCACATCTAGAAATGCAAGCGCAAACCTCTACTTTGGAAAAGGTGTAGAGATGCAAGCAAAATTTCATCTCCCACTTTCAGAAAAAAGTACAAGTCTGTCACTGAGGTGGTACCTTTTTAAAATGTAATAATATGTACTTGAACTATATTAGGTAATATGTACCTTTAAGGTACTAATATTCACCCTTTAGGGGTAAATAAGACAAAAAGTGTAGCTTTAAAAAGGTAACACCCCAGTGACAGCTTTTGCACCTTTTTTTCCCACAGTGACAACATCTCATATACAGTATACTAACTAACAATGACAATGACAGAGAATATGGAGCTAAGTGATTCTCTTACATGCTCATATTTACAAAGTTCCATCCATGGGTTATTTATACAGCCAGACCACTTAAAGGATCCTAAGAATGTGAATAAAATAAACAGCATCTCCACTTGGGAAATTACGTAGGAAAGCCATTCCTCAAAGACAGGATTTAAAATGTTCACATGTATCATTAATATAACCACCATCATGTCAGGCCTTCATAATCTGTTTTGCTGGGCTTGATTAAATGATGCTTTTGCTTTTTAAAAATGGGTTCCTAGTTTTATTTCTTTTAAAAAAGGAAAACACTAAGGAATGTGTCATTGGCCTTGCATGGATATCTTTGTAACAAAAAGAAGAAAAGCAAGTGAGATAAGTGATGTATGTAAATGTACCCAGGATGGTGACGATGCAGAGAAGAATGGCTAAGAGGGCGCTGACGCTCATTCCGGTCTGGGCGTAGGCCATGCAGTACTCGATCCGTCGTCCCGTCTGGCACGTGCACACTTTAATCTGGAAGAGGTTAATGCTCTTCTGTTCTGGTGTACCTCCGTCAGTGATTTCGATTGCCAGCACATATTCCATTGAGCGCTCTGTACTGAAACCGCCTTGCTTCAGCTTAATATCCGCAGTGTTATCTACAACAAATATTAATAATTGAAGCGATGCAGTCGTTCATTTTGCTGTTATTCAGGAGAAATGACTGACTATGTATGCCACAGGTGCAAGCTAACAATTTTTTTAATCAGCAGTGCTATTGTTGTCATTGGACTCTGCTTTTGTTTTCTGTTGATGCTTGGAGGGAAATGTTCCAGAGATTCTTGTGACAATTCAATGCAACCGGGCCTAAGAATATCCCATTTCACACAATAGTAGGAAGAGTAAATCTTCACTTTGACATTTGTGTGGCCTAAATTGAAATGCTCATCTAGCACATTTTGGGGAAAGCCAGATGCAAAAAGCAACATTCTGTTGTCACTTGAATACATAGAAATAAAATAAATGTAATTGTATATGAAATGTATAGATTACACTCATGAATATTTAAAACATATTTGTGGATTTTTGATGTTTTTGAAATAAGTCCTTTATGCTCACCAAGGCTGCATTTATATATCAAAAATACAGTAAAAACAGTAACATTATGAAATTACAATTAGAATTACAATTTAAAATAACTGCTTTCTAATGCAATTTATTCCTGTGATAGCAAAGCTGTATTTTCAATCTTCAGTGTCACATGATTCTTCTGAAATCATTTTAATTTTTTATTAAAAAGAAAAACATTCCAAGTAATTTTTCTTCGTTCCAGTCAGTGCACCTTATCAAGCTACTTTGGTTTCCTTTCTACTTGTTTCTGCCAGTTTAAAACAGTAAACTGTCATAATACTTCATTATACAGCTGTGAGGAAAGAAACCACAGTGTTCTGAAAATGTTCCTCAGTCTGGCACATATAGAATATTGAGTGTCAGATCATAGATTCATTGTGCATGGATGCTGCTTTTAGAAAGCTTGTACCTAATGCATTTAACAGTATTTTAGTGGGTTTTGCCCTATACCTTTTATGCCTGATTACTTTAGGATTGAGCAGCAGTTAGTTAGCTTTGGAGTAGACAGAGGTCTAAGGATAAAGCAGTCTTAATGTTTCTCATGAAACAGTGCCTGCACTAGAACATATCGTTTATGACCTCACATCTTTTGAATTCAACTTTACAAACATTATACTATATTTATAATGGTAGAGTGACTGACTGAAATTGGTTAGAACTACACTGTGGACCAACTTTAGTGAAGATGAATGAACTCACTTTGATTGTCATGAAGGGAAAATTCCGAGCTCTTTTTTGCCAGAGTGAAACGGAACCTGCCTGGATTTTCATCCTTGTCGTAGGCACCCACTGTCCCAATGATCTGCAAGAGCGTAATAAATGAAAGATTATGGGACTATATAGCCAAAGGAAAATCATTATAAATTTGTTAATGTGAAATGCATTCAAGTAACTCCTTACTGTTTCAGGTTCATCACGCTCACAAACATACACGTAGCTCCCGTTAGTTAGTTCTGGTGCGTTGTCATTAATGTCAAGAACCTTCAGTTTAACCATCGCATAGGATCTTAGACCTGAGGATTCAGAGGAAAAAAATGAAATTTACAAATAGTGACAGTGACAGTGACCTACTACTATTAAAAAAGATTTGTCTATGAATATTATTGTTACTTGGCTAGGGTAAATATGTAAAAATGTAAAGACATTTTTACTAAAATTTTTGCTACTATATTCATTTTTAATGAAATCAAAGTAGTCTTTCAAATAAACATAATAATTAGAACAGCAAAACAAAACAGTTCCCAGAAGTCACATTCTGTTGGATTTGTTGAACCGAATCTTTGATTAACAGATAATGTAGTCAGAGCTAATTCAGTGAACTTGTGATCCATATAGAATATAAATAAGACTGAAAATCACAACTGACATCACAATAGCCTAAAATCATATTCATATTTTGAAAACACACATATGTTTAGACACACTTAAAGGGACAATTCACCCAAAAAAATGAAAATTCTGTCATTAATTACTCACCCTCATGTCGTTCCAAATTCGTAAGACCTTGGATCTTTGGAACACAAATTAAGATATTTTTGATGACATCTGAGAGCTTTCTGACCCTGCATAATCATTCATATTCCAGAATCTGTATTAAATGTGAGGAATGTAACTGATCTTTATTCAGTTTAGCCTGTTGTAGGTGAATTTGCAGCTTTAAAGAAATTTTAATTGGAAAACAAACAAAAAACAAAAACTAAGCTCTTGTTTCTACAAGAGAAACTTTAACGCAGTGGTGGCCAACGTCGGTTCTGGAGAATCAAAGTCTTGCAGAGATCAGCTCCAACCCTAATCAAACACACCTGAACCAGCTAATCAAAATTACTAGAAAGCTACAGGCAGGTGAGTTTTTATCAAGGTTGGAACAAAACGCTGCAGGACTGTGGCTCACCAGGCTTTAATGTTGTAGTTTCATAGAAAATTAGAATTATGCAATGATCATAGTTCAGAGGAGTTTGATCCTTTTCCTGTAGCGTTTAGCTCCAACACACCTGACTGGAAGTTTTCATTGATCCTAATGATCTTGATTAGCTGGTTCAGGTGTGTTTAAGATAAACTTGGGTCAAAAGCTTGGACACCTTGCCATAGTGCTTCCATTTGATATTGAAGCGTTAATAGATTTTAGATAAACATATTAAATGTACATAGTTTTTAGTTAGATTTTTTTTTGTGTTGAGCAATTTAAAAAAAGTGAATATGTGTTTAGCATATTAACATTTTTGAATGTGACACTGACAACTGAATTGACTTGCTTTTAAGTAACATCATGCTTTCTTTTTCAGATTTCACAGAGTCCAAAGGAAAAGAGGCAGTAGACTGATGCAAGCCAGATTTTGAAAACTTGAACCGCTGGACCACTTGCTATAATAAAGTAAGACTTCTGTAAGTAATGTTATTTTTAAAGGGTTTCATGCTTTTGTCCTTTTGGATGCACTTTTTTTTTTTTTTTTTTGAATTTTATTTTCTGTCTTGTTGTCATTGATTGTGTTAAACTGTAAAATAAAATAAACTGACTCAACTGCTGGAAAGGTGTCATTTATGTTTGAAAAGGTTTTCCCCAAAATTTTGAAGTGGTCAGGAATATTAATGTTGTTTCAACATTAACTTGGTACATCAGATGGCAATGGTATTTTATGGTGACATTTCAGTTGTAATTTCAATTTTTCAGCAAAAGTGATTTAGAACCAACATAACATTCAAATTGATCAAATGATATTACCAATAGTAATTTTTTGTTAATTTCAATATTGATTCAACAGCAGTGATGTAGAATCAACATCATAGTGTAACACTGATTCACTGACATTATCATTTATTATTTTTGTTAATTTCAATATTGATTCAACATCGGTGATGTGGAATCAATCCTAGAGTAACTTTGATTTAACAATATTATCATTGATTATTTTTATTCTTTTCAATCTTGATTCAGCAACAGTGATGTAGAATCAATCATACACTCTAAAAAATGCTGGGTTGTTTCAACCCAACTTTGGGTCAAATATGGACTAACCCAACTTTTGGGTTAAAAATTTAATGTAAAAATTTAACCCAAAGGTTGGGTTAGTCCATATTTGACCCAAAGTTGGGTAGAAACAACCTGGCATTTTTAGAGTGTAGTGTAACGTTTATTCAATGGATTTTTATTTTTTTTTTAAATCTCACCATTGTTTCAACATTAATTGTGGGTGCAAAAGTGATGTTGAACCAACATCATTTCATAACATTGATTCAATGACATTTTCATTGATTTTCTGTTGAAATCTAAATCTTGTTTCAACATTAATTGCAGGTGCAAAAGTGATATTGAACCAACATCGCTTTCTAACATTAATTCAATGCAGTTAGCATTAACGCATCAACATTGATTAACATTGATTCAATGGTTGATTGCCATCTGGGAGAGGAATACACATGCTACTCTCATGAATGCGTGGCGAAGACTGACACAGAAGAGAAGAAATTGTTGAATAAAGTCATTATTTTTGTTTTCTTTAGGCACAAAATGTATGCTCGTAGCTTCATAACATTACGGTTGAACCACTGATGTCACATGGACTATTTTAACAATGTCCTTGCTACGTTTCTGGGCCTGGGAACATTTCAGTTGCATTGCTGTCCATGCAGGGTCAGAAAGCTCTCAGATTTCACCAAAAATATCTTAATTTGTGTTCCGAAGATGAACAAAGGTATTGCAGATTTGGAACGACATGAGGGTGAGTAATTAATGACAGAAGTTTCATTTTTGGGTGAACTATCCCTTTAAGTGAATTCATGTTCCTCATGGTGGTAAATACATTTTTATTTAAAGGCTTATGCTTAAATTATTATCATAAATATAAATTGTGCATATGGATGAATTAAATTAAACATTTAATAATTTTAATATAAAAACCACTACTTATTCCCTGAAAAATAATTCACATAATTCACATCCACATCATGTATGCATTTATTTTATTTCACAGTTTTTATGACTTCACTATTTTTCCAAAATGTGTAAAAAGTAAGAATAAAAAATATGATGTTGTGTCCAGACTTTTGACTGGTGGTGTAAATGGGTAAGTTGTGAAAGCTTTTTTATATCTTACCATTTGGTACATCCTCATGTGCTGTAACCTGGAATGTGTGCAAGGATTCTTGCTCTCTGTCCAGTTGTCTCTTTAAGGACAGATGTCCTTGTACAGGATCCACAGCTACAGGACAGTTTGCATCTTCAATAGAGTACCTAGAGTGATCAAATGTCAACATTAGATTTAACCATTTTCATCTGTTTACTCTGTAACTTTTATGACAGTACAGCAGAACACAGCAGGCCTTTCTTTTGTTGATACATGAATGAAAATACAGGTACCGTATTTTGTAACCAGTTTTATCTGGATCCTTTGCTGAAACAGCTCCAATGATTGGACTCTTGAATTGGCCTTCGTAGATGCTGAAGTTGTATTCAGTTTGGCTGAAAACAGGTGGTTCGTCAACATCAATTACACTGATGAAAACTTGGGCTCTCTTCTGCAGGTTGGGTCCTTGGTTATATGGTGATTTAGACACTGTGTGCTCGTCCACGTTTACATTAAATATGTGCATATTTTTCGTTTCATAATCGAGTGGCTGTGAGTGAAAAGAGAAAAAAAAGAGCAAAACAATAATAATTCAAGAGTGGAAATGTAAGCTTTAATTGAAATCTTGAACAGTATTGCTCAGTCTTAAATATTCAAGTTGGCTAGTATCTAGTTTAGTATTGAAGCTTGAAATGCTTACCACTTTGAGGCTAAGAACTCCATCTTTCTCATTATTTAGTTTAATGTCATAGACTTCATCAAATTCATGTTGCATAGTAAATGTTGGATCTTTGTTTTGTATCTCATCTTTGTCCTCCACTCCTAATATGCCAATTTCATATCCCAGTTTGCTGTCTTCTTTTACATTAAAATGGTATTTTTCTGCAGGTGAACAAGACATTCAGTTGACGTTGACTTTAAAAGTAGTCTAGTCTAGCATGCAGTGTGTCTTTGCAAAATATTTAGTTAAAATTTTTACAGTTAACTTACCTTTCTTGAAGGTGACAATGTTGTCATTTTCATCATTAATGCTAATGGTCACAATTGTAGTAGCAGAATTCCCACTCTCAATTCCTGGCATGTCTTTGGCTTGTATAGCAATTATATACTGATTCTGTTTCTCACGGTCAAGACTGCTTTTTAATGTAATGATATTACCTAAATAAATAAATAATAAATAAAAGAAGAAGAAGAAGAAGAAGAAAATAAATTATTGAGCACCAAATCAGCATATTAGAAAGATTTCTGAAGGATCAAGTGACACTAAAGAGTAATGAATGACTGCCGAAAATTCAGCTTTGCCATCAGATTTGCCTCATTTTTTTAAAATACTAAAACAGAAAAGTTACTTAAGAGATATACAACATAAGAGACTTCATTTAAAAAAAAAAAAAACTTTTTGACCCCAAACTTTATAATTGCTTGCCTTTATTGTTGATGTTGAAGAGGTCTGTCCCATTTAGCAGTTTGTACTCAACCCTTCCATTTTGAGTGTTGCCATCATCAGCATCAGTTGCATTTACTGTCATTACTATTGATCCTAGAAATATAATGTGTCAATAAATAAATACAATTTCTACTACATAATCAGTCTTTAGTTCTATCTGTGAAGCTGTACATATGGACATCATGGCCACTATGGAAAAAGATCTATGTTTATGTTGCTCTGTTACCTGCTTTAGAAGACTCGCTGATGGATCCAGAGAGGTCAGGTGGAAAAACAGGGCTATTGTCATTAATATCCAGAACCACTATTACAAATGTATCATCGTTGTCAAGCTGTTTTCCGCTCGTAATGTTGATGAGTGAAGCTGAAAGTTTGTAGACACTTTTCTTCTCCCGGTCCAACTTTGCATTGACATTGATATCCCCATAGTCATTTACAGTAAAAATTACGTTAGCACCTTCTCCTGAGAGAATATATCTTGAGATTGTAGTGAAAAATGTATTCTCTAGCTAGAAAAGAAAGGGAAATAAATGAAAAAAGTGATAGAAACAAAAGCAACCAAGACAAGAATCCAAAAATTCTGTTCATTATATCTAATAGTAACTCCTAGGATGACTCTCCTTGAAGTGTGTTTTAATTAAAGGGATAGTTCACCTTCAGTTGCTGGTCCCCACTGATTTGCATAGTTTTTTTTCCTCATACTATGGAAGTTAATGGGGACCAGCAACTGAAGGTGAACTATCCCTTTAAGTACACTCTTAAAAATAAAGGTGCTTCAAAAGGTTCTTCAAGCGATGCCATAGAAGAACCATTCAGTCAAAGGTTCTTTAAAGAACCATCTCTTTCTTACCTTTTTATAACCTGAAGAACCTTCTTTCGCCACAAAGAACCTTTTGTGAAACAGAAAGGTTCTTCAGATGTTAAAGGTTCTTTATGGAACCATTTAGACAAAAAGGTTCTTCTATGGCATCATGAAGAACCTTTATTTTTAAGAGTGTAGTAGATTTTGCATTTATTCAAAAAAGCATATATAACTAATTTCAATAAATGTATCACTGACTACGTTTACATGGACATCAGTAATCTAATTATTTACCTTATTCTGAATAAGACAATATTACGATTAAGGTGTTTACATGAGTTGCTTTTAGAATAATCCTTTCATGTTCCCGTTTTACATGTTATAGTACATAGATCGATTAATGGCACACGTCATTACTTCACCACGCGACGCCATCCGACGTCCCCTCCAGAATTTCACGTATAAACATATAATTCATTTTCGTTATGATGCCATGTACAGTTTTGGGTGTTTCATTTTTTATTTACTGAAAGCTTCAAGTTCAGTTAATTATTTGTCATGCTATACATGACAAATTTATATACATATACATATTTATATCTATACATATTTATTCCTTCTCTTTCTAGCTTGTACTTATTTGAACAATGTCTAAGAACTTGGTATTACAACCACTTCCTGTGTCTGTTTGCCTCTTTAAGAAGAATCGCTTTATGTATCCCCCAATTGTAAGTCGCTTTGAATAAAAGCGTCTGCTAAATGACTAAATGTAAATGTAAATGTATACATGCAAACAGACGACGGCGTTGTTGAAGCCATTCTTTTGTTTGTCGTCAAACGGTTGACCACTGCTGTATGTGAATCCGGTCGCAAAATGCGGCGAAAAGTCCTACACGACTGTAATAATGTCTAGTGTACATTGTGTAGGACTGTGTACATGTCTAGACTGCGCTTCAATAATGCGACTAAAATAGGAATACTCCACATGTCCTAATTCGATTAGTGTTTACTTCGATTATGACTTTAGCCGGATTAAGGTAATCAAAAATCTCTGTTTACATGGTAGATTCTTAATCAGAGTATTGTCTTAATCGTATTAAAATCGGAGTATTGTTGTCCATGTAGACGTAATCATTGTTTAGACCCTTTACCTTTCCAATTTTTTCAGGTGGGTTTTTTGGAGGCATTTCCTCATACACATAAAGTTTATCCCATTTCCAGTCTCTCTTATGTCTTTGAAGCACTCTGCTTGGCACGGATGGTGTTTTCAGAGCTTGGTGGACATCAGCTCCCATGCTGAGGGTACATAAAACGACCAGGACACCTGCCCAGAAGCCAGGCTCAGTCATCTGCCTGCAGGCAGACTGTTTCATCATCTGTGCACCATGTGAATGGAACAACAGAACAAAAATATCTATACATTAATTCATATCTTTGAAGACGGTTTCTTCAGCCTGACAAACTTCAAGAAAAGAAAGAAAGAAAGAAAGAAAGAAAGAAAGAAAAAGAAAACCCTTTATTATCTTTGACTTTGAAATCCCTTCATTAAATTGTCTCATTAGGGTTCCTCTTGTCGCACAAACTTTAGACTGTATTTTTGTGAATCATGGGAAACAGCAGACTCTAACTCTGTGAAACTGTTAAAGCCTACTAATACATTGCCTAGCCTTCTACATTCCCATCTCAGATAACACGCTATAGCTTGATGGACCATTCTTATGTTAGACTCATTTAGATGATGATATTAAGATGAGGTGGATTATGCTTCTTAAGTGTTCCCAAATTGCTAAATCTTTGCTATAGAGACTCATCAATTCTTCCACTCAAAATGAGTACTTTCACATAAGGCATAAAATGCCCTCACTTCATAACAATGGATTCAGAAAAATATTCAGAGTTAATTTCTACTCTGATGTTGCTGTTCATGTGTGCGTTTTTTTTTTTTTTTGTCTGTTCTCCAAACAGGTTAAGGGCAAAAGGGAAATGTTGTTAATTATCCAGTCTTTGGTAGGAGTTAAAAGAATTATTATACAAATTCTCTCTTATAAATATTATTTAAAAGAGTTATTATAGAAATATAAATAAATAAATAAATTTAAGAAGGCAAATTCATATAATGACTTTAAATATTCTTTAAGGTCATGACAAATAATCTTTTGCATTAGTGGACAGAAGTTACAACATACTTGTGGAAAATAATGTACTGCACAATGCATTTGGCTAATGTTCTGGCAAAGTTCTCTCAAAGCTATGAAAAAAAAAATCTTCCAGTAATGTTAACACAACTTTTATTCAGAGTTATCTGGTCTTCATTAAAGTTCTCAAATCATTAGCACAAAAACGATTATACTTCTAAAACGTTTCAGTTGGACGTTCATATAACAGTTTTTACTACTACAAATGTTACTACTACTGTTCAAAGAACATTTAAAAGTAACATTCCCATAATGTTTGCAAAATTATAAAATTGAATGTTCCCTTAACGTTCGCAAAATTCACAATTTTTATTTATTTTTTTTGATTGTTCATTGTAACATTTTAATAACTTAATGGGAACGTTAGCAAAATGCTCTTAGAGCATATTTTTGTTTGCTGGGTCAGTAACTGAATGTTTTATTGCAAATGTAATGCAAAATGTCCCAGTAAACTACTTTTACTGGACAAGCAGTGTTCCCTGAGCGCTGATATTTGATGTAAGAGCACCACCTCGCCTGTCTGTGTTTGCTACACTGAATTCCAACTCTTGATTCTGCATTGCTTCTTTTTGTTTTTGATGCAGACTACCCATATTTTATTTGAATTATTGGTTACTAAATATTAACTTCTTGATAATTCAGTCAGCAGCTTTCTGGTCATGTTATATTGCAATATTAAAATCAGTTTAGTTCCTCTCTCTTTTGTCCTTTCTATGATATTTTTATAGAAAAAAATGAGAGCAGATAATTTCCATTCAAACAAGTCTAATGTAAACCATCACATACTTCTCTTCAATGTCCCACCCACCTCTCTCAGCATAAAACATGTTTTTTTTAATGCAGTGCAGTGCTATCAACAGCTTTGGAGCTGAGACTCATTGTAATCTCAGTACATTGACACTGAAGCATGTTCAATACAAATTGTTCTTAACATTTGACATTATTGAAAAGCGCACCATTTCCACAGCAATTGTTGTACAAACCAGTCATTTGAAAGTCTGTCTGTGTATGTGTGTGTGTGTGTATGTGTGGGTTTCAGATTAAAATAGGTTTTAATCACAGAGCAGATTCCAGCAATCTGCAGTCTGCCTACTCTCTTCTCTAGGAAATTCAGCCTGACATACATCAACTACCCCCTCCTTTCTATCACATGTCTTCCGTGTCACAAGTTCCAGAAACCTGTTAAAGGTGTCACTGTCTGAAGTGTGTGCACTGCACCTGTTCTCACCTCTGACTCATCTGCTACACCTCTCTTTATTTAGATTCCAAGTATATGTGTCGCATAATGTCAAGCTTACGGCTGGCATGTTTTATATTTTTTCTAGACTGAACTGTGATGTTTTACATGACCTTTAATAATTAACATCACCAACTTTCATTCTTTGTATGATGACATAGCACTCACTTCTGCACCTCTTAAAACATTATTCTTACAGTGGCATATGGGATGAGACTTTAAGAATAACCTGTAACTGTTGTGCTGCTTCAAGAAAGAAGCAGGACAGATGGTGTACGGATTTATAATTGTTTCTCTGTCCCTAAGTAAAATGTCACATCCAGATAAGTTCAATGTCTTCCCATGGGTAATCAGTGTTCCTTGGGAATTTACTTCCTATTAGTCAAGGAAGCATCATTCAAATGAGACTTTCGGATTTTTTGTAAAGATGCACATAAGGAATATTACAATATACATTACAATTGAATTCAAATCAAATAGAACACACAGAGACACAGTATATATTATACAGTTATCAAAAGATGTAAATATTTCAACTCAACTTAAACAAATATCACTAGAAAAACAAATATATAAACATACAGTAAATATATGTCAAACATAAAAAAAACAATCACCTACCAGGGTCCCTTCAACAGTCTTCCTCGAATTGAAAATCCCTAGAGTAAATGAATCGTGTTATATCCTCCTCAGGTACAGGTCAGCGGTGTCTGTTTCCAGCTGCATGTGAACCTGTCTGAGCTTCCCCTGAGCTGTTCACTGGATAATCAGGCCCCTCCAGTGGTAAAAGTGATCAGCCCAGCCCAGCAGTTCCTCTGGCCGCTTCCTGTTATTATCCCAGCCTCTTTAGTCCAGCTCCAAACCCCTCTCTGGAAAATCAGATAAGATTTGCAGCCCCCTGTCCACCAGTAGCTCTTACAGGCAAGCGGAGCATTGCGCCGCTGAACGAGAGAGAGTGAGCGAGAGACGGGGAGCGATTGCGACTGGCAGAGAGAGACTGAGGGGGTGGTCATTAAGTTCCAGCTCGCTCCCTTAAAGAGGAGAGGAAAGCAAAAGTGATTTATTATTCAAAGCTATAGAATAAAGAGCACAATAAACAGGTTAAAGGAGTTAAAGTAATCCCGAGAGATTTTCCTCAGAGTGGTATTACATTTTACAGAGGCTGTGACTGTCATATCTGCCTCTGTGATCTTGTCTAAACTAG
Organism: Sinocyclocheilus anshuiensis; assembly: GCF_001515605.1. Taxonomy (NCBI): domain Eukaryota; kingdom Metazoa; phylum Chordata; class Actinopteri; order Cypriniformes; family Cyprinidae; genus Sinocyclocheilus; species Sinocyclocheilus anshuiensis. Next base: position 83,700 of record NW_015548183.1, on the reverse strand, counting down.
TAAGTGAGAAAGGGGCAGGTGGGTGAATCTACTCATGCGTTCAGCGGAGGGTTGAGTTTAGGGACTGGGACTTGCGGCGGATGTATGTATCTGTCAGAAGTGCTTAGCGTTGTGCCCCATTGATCTAAGTGGAGAGAGTCAGTTTAGTAGGATTAGTTGCACGGAATTACCGGGCCGTTTTTACAGGGGACCTAAGATAAATACCCCTGGGTGCTTAGACAGAGAGGCAATTGCCGAATTGAAGCCCTGCTTGACATTTGCTTTTGTTTGTTTGTCTGCTGCTTGGCTTTTGAGAGGATATTCTTATTTCTTTGAATATGTCTACTGGACTTCACTTTGAAAGATGTGGCTGACAGATTCCCAAAACAGGCCTCTGGTAAAAAATAAATAAATAAATAAATCGGGTCTAAATTTTGATCCGTTTTTAGCCCTTGCTCAGACCACTCTGCAGGACTTTTGATCAGATTCGGTTGACTTTAAATCTGCTTCCTGTCTTTGAAGAGTATTATTTGACCTCATTTTTTAAACGTAACAAACTAACACATGAAAAAAAAAATCTGATTGCGATAAAGGGGAAGAAATGTTAACGTGCTTCATGTTGTGGTCTTGAAACATAACTGTTTCAAAATGGCATGATGTGGAAACTGACCTTCAGCTAACTTGACTTAAGAACATTTTACACATCTCATTCTATGATACCTGTTCAATTCAGATGGTACTTAGGAATGTAAGACTTATATAATTATATAGTATGGAATGTTAGATAACTGGAGACTGAGGCAATAATTTTATGCTTAGTGGATGTCTTAGATAAATAATGGTCAAGGTCAACTCTTTAGAAGTGCAGTCGTTGGTGTAGAGGGAGAAGAGCAGTGGGGAGAGGAACGGAACCTTGAGGAGCTCCATTGCTGATTATACGTGTGCTGGATGTGAGTTTTCCCAGCCTCACTAGCTGCTGCCTGTCTGTCAGGAAGCTGTTGATCCACTGACAGAAGGAGGTGGGCATGGAGAGCTGAGTTAGTTTGGGCAGGAGCTGAGGGAAGAAACTGTTCCTGTGTCTGGCCGTTCTGGTGCTCAGTGCTCTGTAGCGTCAACCAGATGGCAAGAGTTTAAAGAGGGAGTGTGCTGGATGTGAGGGGCCCAGAGTGATTTTGCTAGCCCTTTTGCACACTCTGGATGAGTACTGTTCTTGAAGAGAAGGGAGGGTTGTACCAATGATTCGCTCAGCAGTCCGGACTACCATCTGTAGTCTTCTGAGGTCAGATTTGGTAGCTGAGTTGAACCAGACAGTTATAGAAGGTGTAACACAATCTGGGCCTGGTGCTTTTTTCCTTTTCTGCTTCCGGAAGACCTGGCGCACATCGTCTTCACTGATTTGAGGTGCAGGTGTAGGGGAGAGGGGGGTTGCAGGAGGTGTGAATGGTGTGAATGATTGTGTGGAGAGGCGTTCAGGGTGGGTGTGTTGTTCTGTCTCTGTGATCTGACCAGCGAGTTTCTGTAAAGCTGAGCTCACGTGCGCTTGCGGAGGAATGTAAACACTGACGAGAATGAACGAGCAAAACTCCCTCGGCGAGTAGAAAGGCTTACAGTTAATGAAAAGCGCTTCTAGATCTGAACAGCACATCTTCTTTAACACGGTTACATCTGTACACCACCTTTCGTTGATGTAAAAGCATGTCCCGCCGCCGCCGCACGATTTTCCCGTTGATTCCCGTCGCGGTCTGCTCTAAACAGCTGAAAGCCCGACAGATTTAACGCGCTGTCCGGTATGGCGTCATTCAGCCAGGTTTCCGTGAAACACAGAGCAGCAGAGTGTGAGAAATCCTTATTTGTCACGAGCGCGCCGGCTCGCTTCCCCCGTCTGCGCGTCCTGAAGCGCTTGATCTTCAGTTGCTCCGCCAACTACTATGTCCAGCAAAACATCAGAATAGTCGAAAACCGGTAATATAGCGGGTGATGTGTAGAGCCGAATGTCCAGCAGTTCGTCTCTGGTGAAACTAATTGCAGGGATATAACTAAAGACAGGACAAACTAACAAAAACACAAAAACAACTGCAGAGCACGCCACGGAGGCCGCCATCATCATCGGCACCATCATATTTTCTCCACATACCTTTCATTCAAAATTTAACCAATTTTTTTTACAGTATTATTGCCATTGTAGACGTACAGTGCTACTGTACAGTACATGTGGCTCAGGTGTCAGGTGTATTACTCAACAAGAAATAAAACCTTAAGTTAGTGTAAATGGAGCAATCCTTTCATTATCCAATAAAAATAATAATACCGGTAATAATTAGCCCAGTGGTGGACTGGCCATCTGTCCAGGATGCACCAGCACCCCCTTAAACCTTACACAGGAAAATCTGATCCGGAAAAATAACAGATAAGGGCAATAAAAAAATTAATTAAAACAAATATATATATATATATATACAAGAAATTAGTTGTGACTTCGATGAACATTTAATAACATACTGTACCTTCTATAATATACCTTCTAAAAATATAATTGTGGCGAGGGGGCGTGGGAAGTCGAAAGGCTGCAGCGGGAGAAAGGGTTTGGAGACGAGCGGTGATAAGGAGGTCAAGTGAATAATGATTAACACCTGTTTGTAATTCCAGTGATTGGGGGAGAGACGAGAGATAAGCGCCCGCAAACCTGGGAGAGGGAGATCCGAGAGAGTGAGAGTCGGAGCAGTGTGCCTGTGTGTTTGTGACCGTATGCAAGACTGTGGAGGCAGAGAGCCGAGCAGCACCTTATTTTTTGTTCTATTTTGTTTTGGGGGAAAATAAAGAGGTTTACCCGCCACCCCTGACTTCCTCGTCCTTCTTCCGAACTACGAACTATATTACCCTGGTGCCGAAACCCGGGACGAGGAAGCCGGCACGCCGCCATGCAGCCAGCTCAGCCCACGCCACTTGCGGAGCTCGTGAAGTCGCTCGCCGGGCTTCACCAAACCCAACATCAGGCGCTGATGGACCTCAAACTGGAGCAGGAGGATCGGTTCCGCCTGTTGGTCCAGGCGCAGGAGCTTGCTTGGCCGGGAGGTCGCCCCAGTAGCGACCCCCTCCATCGGCCACGTCCCGCTGATGAAGATGGGTCCACAGGATGACCCGGAGGCAATCGTGGACCTCTTCGAGAGAACAGCAGGGGCGTGCGGCTGGGCGCGCACCCAATGGCCGGTGCGTCTGATCCCGCTGCTGACTGGGGAAGCACAGGTGGCAGCCCAACAGCTGCCTGTCGTGAACCTCCTGGCCTACTATTACGCCCCTCGTCTAGGGGTAGTAAAAATATAGTTCTTAACAGGGCATAATAAATCTGGGTTGTGGTAATGGAATCCCAAGTATGAATCACTCCGGTCGATAATCAAACACATCCACGATGTTAGTCAGATTAAAGGATTAGATTTATTTTAAAACAAGTGAAATAAAGAGCATCTCTCCAGGATGTCCCAAAGGCCAAAATAACAAACAAAACAAATCTAGAGAGGAAAAAAGAGATAAATAACCTAATCGAATAACGAAATAAAAATACAGCTTACTTCCCTAACTGCCTAACACAAAACAGAGCCCAAACAAGATAAGTAAAACAAAACGGCAGGACACCCTTTTGCTCTATGATCTTAACACACAAAGTTGAAAACGAATAAACGTGATCAACATATTTTACACTCCACTTGAGAATACACATTTGATCATCGGCCGGAGGAGGGATCCAGGAACTCTCAACCCAATCGCGTCCGAACCAACAATGAGCTCCCCGTTGAATGCCGGCGGCGTCCTTATAAAGGCCATGCCTTGTCTCAACCACCAATGGCGATCGTACACCCCATCAGCGGACATCCTATCAGAGAGCAGACAGAATGAAAGAGGGAGGAGAAATAACACGTACACACACACACACAACATGGCAAATACAGGAAACGCAGGTCGTAACAGTATGTAATGGATTACATTAAACCAAAAATTATTCAGACCGTATGACAGTATTTACACAACTATCAATACTTAGTCGGGCAACCTTTAGCCTTAATGACAGTCTGTAGTCTCAT
>NW_015548183.1:69620-77543 GCF_001515605.1 Sinocyclocheilus anshuiensis | reverse complement strand
GGGCAGAGTATGTTTGTGACCATGTGCAAGACTGGAGGCCGAGAGCCAAACAGCGTTTTATTTCGGTTCTATGTTAATTTTGGGGGAAATAAAGAAGTTTACTCGCCACCCCTTGACTTCCTCGTCCTTCTTGCCGAACATTATTACACTGGTGCCGAAACCCGGGACGAGGAAGCCGGCACGCCGCCATGCAGCCAGCTCAGCCAACGCCGCTTGCGGAGCTCGTGAAATCGCTCGCCGGGCTTCACCAAACCCAACATCAGGCGCTGATGGACCTCAAACTGGAGCAGGAGGATCGGTTCCGCCTGTTGGTCCAGGCGCAGGAGCTTGCTTGGCCGGGAGGTCGCCCCAGTAGCGACCCCCTCCATCGGCCACGTCCCGCTGATGAAGATGGGTCCACAGGATGACCCGGAGGCAATCGTGGACCTCTTCGAGAGAACAGCAGGGGCGTGCGGCTGGGCGCGCACCCAATGGCCGGTGCGTCTGATCCCGCTGCTGACTGGGGAAGCACAGGTGGCAGCCCAACAGCTGCCTGTCGTGAACCTCCTGTACGCCCCTCACGCCCCTCGTCTAGGGGTAGTAAAAATATAGTTCTTAACAGGGCATAATAAATCTGGGTGGAATCCCAAGAATCCCAAGTACGAATCACTCCGGTCGATAATCAAACACATCCACGATGTTAGTCAGATTAAAGGATTAGATTTATTTTAAAACAAGTGAAATAAAGAGCATCTCTCCAGGATGTCCCAAAGGCCAAAATAACAAACAAAACAAATCTAGAGAGGAAAAAAGAGATAAATAACCTAATCGAATAACGAAATAAAAATACAGCTTACTTCCCTAACTGCCTAACACAAAACAGAGCCCAAACAAGATAAGTAAAACAAAACGGCAGGACACCCTTTTGCTCTATGATCTTAACACACAAAGTTGAAAACGAATAAACGTGATCAACATATTTTACACTCCACTTGAGAATACACATTTGATCATCGGCCGGAGGAGGGATCCAGGAACTCTCAACCCAATCGCGTCCGAACCAACAATGAGCTCCCCGTTGAATGCCGGCGGCGTCCTTATAAAGGCCATGCCTTGTCTCAACCACCAATGGCGATCGTACACCCCATCAGCGGACATCCTATCAGAGAGCAGACAGAATGAAAGAGGGAGGAGAAATAACACGTACACACACACACACAACATGGCAAATACAAGAAACGCAGGTCGTAACACCCCCGGACACAAAGAATCTACATATAGTAGATTTACTCAGAATCGAACGACCGTGATAGAGCATCAGCAAGTACATTATCTTTGCCTTTCTTGTAACGAATTTCCAGGTAAAAATCCTGGACAAAAAGTGCCCAGCGCATGATCCGTTGATTTGAGTTCTTCATACGAGACAAGAAGACTAATGGGTTATGATCAGTGAATACAATCACCGGAAGGGAACTAGAACCAATATACACCTCAAATTGTTGTATCGCCATTAATAAGGCTAATGCCTCCTTCTCAATAGTGCTATAATTTAGTTGGTGTTTTAGAATTATTTTTGAAAAGTACCCAACAGGATGTTCCACCTCATTCTCATCATCCTGCAACAGGACAGCGCCAGCACCAGTAGCACTCGCATCGACATCCATTTTGAAAGAACATTCATATCTTGGAGCAGCCAAGACTGGAGCGCTACACAGAATTGTTTTAACAGAATCAAATGCAGTTTGACACTCAACAGTCCATTAAAATCTTGCGAAGCACGGAGCATATTGGTCAAAGGCAACACAACATCTGAGAAGTTTTTGCAAAATCCCCGGTAATAACCAGTCATTCCTAAGAATCTTCTAAGATCACGTTTCGTACGGGGCACTGCAAACTCTACAATAGCTTGCACTTTTAAGGCAACAGGTCGAACATGACCCTGTCCCACCTGTTTCCCCAGGTAGGTAACAGTTGCCTTACCAAACTCACATTTAAGTAAATTAAGTGTGAGAGATGCCTTTAGCAAACGATCAAACACAATACTCAAAGTTTTCAGATGTTCATCCCATGTATTCGAATAAACAACAATGTCATCCAAGTAAGCCTTACAGCTATGAACCCCCTTTAGCACTATATTCATCAAGTGCTGAAAGGTAGCTGGAGCGTTGCGCAATCCGAACGCCATCACCCTGTAGTTCAAGAAATCATCCGGCGTAACAAAGGCAGATATTTCGGCCGCACGCTCCGTCAAGGGAACTTGCCAGTATCCCTTTAACAGGTCTAACTTTGTGACGAAGCGCGCAGAGCCTACCTTATCAATGCAATCCTCCATAAGCGGGAGGGGAAACGAATCTGGTTTCGTCACGGCATTTACTTTCCGGTAATCCGTGCAAAATCGCTGTGTGCCGTCAGATTTCGGAACCAATAAACATGGTGAGCTCCAGGCGTTAGAACTCGGTACTGCGAGTCCATTCTCAACAAGGTACTTTACCTCAGCTTCCATGATTTTACGTTTGACGGGGTTCACTCTGTAGGCACTTTGTTTAATGGGTGAATGGTCACCTACATTAATATCATGTTCCAAAACTTGAGTACGAGTGGGGACATCTGAAAACAATCCCAAAGAAGAATTAATCAGCTTAATGATGTCAGTTCGCTGAGGGTCAGATAAATGTACCAAGTGAGGGTTTAAAATCTCCAAGACCCTAGAATTATTCAGTCTGTCACCCGAAACTAGGGTATTATGCAAACTCAAGCCATCTTCATCAACATTGCTGACAGAAACAAACCCGACTGAAGCTACGGCAACTCGTGACGTACTGCCAACTTTACAAAGCCTGTTACCAACCCAGATCGAATGTACACATTATGCAATGGTAACTTCAACACACCCAATTCAATCCCTTGGATAAGAACATCAGAACCACAATAACTCTTCTCAGAAAACGGCAGCACCCTAGCTAACACGAACGATTGATTAGCTCCTGTATCACACAACATGGTTACAGGAACCAAACCTTCCTCAGACCCACTGAGAGAAATCCTTCCCTGACACACAAAAGGATTATACGCTACATCAATATCCGAACTAAGTTGGCCACCAACCTTCTGGACAAAACCGACACTTTTAGTTGTCTTCCCTTTATTCTTTTTTTTTTAAGGAAGGACACATCGCAATCAAATGGCCAAGTTCGTGGCAATAAAAACACTCACGAGCTTCAACGGGTATCACGGGCTTAGGTGATTTCGAAATTTTAACGCCCTTCTCCAAAGGCATAACAGAGTATGTTTCACGACGTGCAACGAACGGAGTTTTGTGAGTCAAAGTAAACTCATCTGCACAAACGGCAGCCTCAGCAACGGTCGAAACTTTCTTTTCATTCAAATAAACAACAATTTTGTCCGGCAACGAGTTTTTAAAATCCTCAATCAAAATCAATTCACGAAGTTGTTCCAAGTTAGCGTCTCTGCTGGAGCTACACCATCTATCAAAAAGCACGCTTTTCTCCCAAGCGTATTCCACATAAGTTTGACTGATAACTTTAACATGTGAGCGAAACACAGCATTTTTCAATTTGTCATAATCCAAGCTGTCACTAACAGACAGAGTGGAACAATTCTCCTGGGCTTTTCCAGTTAGTTTGCACTGTATCATGAGAGGCCAAGCCTCTCTCGGCCAGCGCAACGCAGTGGCTATACGCTCAAACGAGCCAAAGTACGCGGGAACCAAAATAAGATGACGACCAACATCAAAATCATCTAAATTAGGGGTCCCAGACAAAAGCGCAGAAGGCGGAGAGGTACCAACATAAGAAGAAGGTGCAGAAGGTGGCATGTGAGTTTTCACTAGACCCAATGAACGACTGCCAGCTTGCGTCTCTAACTCGCATTGCCTAAAACGCAGAAGTTGAGTAGTATGTTCCTGACGTTTAATCTCCAGATCTAACTGCTTTAACTGAATAGCCAACCTCAAATCCTCCGAGTTGACGCCGCTAAGTGAACGCAACGTAGGATCTGGAGCTTCAGTGTTAACTTCATCTCCCGTCGCCGCATTTATCCCTACCCCAATGTTTGATCTAGACTCTAAAATACCCCGCTGTATTAAAATGCCGCCTCAATTACGTCTCGTACAACCTTCTTCTTAGCCGCTTTTATAACCGGAACATCATAGAAATCAGCGACCAAATACAAATCAGACTTTCGACACGACTCCAAGAGCTCATGCGAAGGAGCCTGCTTAAACGCTTCTATGCTAAACTCCATATGAAACAACCTTACACTTCCCCACCCCCCATGAAAAAACTGCCAGTCAAAATACAAAATATAAATTGTACTCACCAGCAGAGTACCTCCTAATTAGCATTGAATGAATTTCAAAATCAGAATAGAATTGGACGAGCCCCCAATTATTACGCCCCCGCGTCTAGGGGTAGTAAAAATATAGTTCTTAACAGGGCATAATAAATCTGGGTTGTGGTAATGGAATCCCAAGTACGAATCACTCCGGTCGATAATCAAACACATCCACGATGTTAGTCAGATTAAAGGATTAGATTTATTTTAAAACAAGTGAAATGAAGAGCATCTCTCCAGGATGTCCCAAAGGCCAAAATAACAAACAAAACAAATCTAGAAAGGAAAAAAGAGATAAATAACCTAATCGAATAACGAAATAAAAATACAGCTTACTTCCCTAACTGCCTAACACAAAACAGAGCCCAAACAAGATAAGTAAAACAAAACGGCAGGACACCCTTTTGCTCTACGATCTTAAAACACAAAGTTGAAAACGAATAAACGTGATCAACATATTTTACACTCCACTTGAGAATACACATTTGATCATCGGCCGGAGGAGGGATCCAGGAACTCTCAACCCAATCGCGTCCGAACCAACAATGAGCTCCCCGTTGAATGCCGGCGGCGTCCTTATAAAGGCCACGCCTCGTCTCAACCACCAATGGCGATCGTACACCCCATCAGCGGCCATCCTATCAGAGAGCAGACAGAATGAAAGAGGGAGGAGAAATAACACGTACACACACACACACAACACGTCAAATACAAGAAACGCAGGTCGTAACACCTACGATGATCTTAAGCGGGCTATCCTTCAATGAGTCGGCCGCTGGCTTAAGACCATCTGGTGGCGTGCCCGGGGGTTGGCGAGCTCCTTTTTAATCTCTCTCTCTCTTCCCCCCCTTCTTCCCTTCCGTCTCTCTCTCGCCCTTTCCTACTCCCAGGTCGCGTAGTAATGCGCCCCCACAAACCCCACAGCGGGGTGGGGTCTTCCAGGGGACCAGACCGGGGACACGAGGGGGCATAGTGGAGAGCGTAGGAGCCGCCGTTCCATCGCCGCCTTTCTCCTCTCTCCGCCAATCTCTTGGCCATCCTTCTGCCGCTGGGGCGGCGGGAAGGCCTGGGCCGGCCTGCTGGAGATGCGGGGACCCGGGTCATTTTTTGGACCGGTGTCCAATGATGGAGGTGGGAGCGTTGATCCGGGTTCCCGATTCCCCGGCGGCTGCCCCCGGTCAAGCCGGGCTGTACCAAATAACTGAGTATCAAGGGGGGTACATATCAGGCTTTGGTGGATTCAGGCTGTAACCAAACCTCCATTCATCAAAGCCTGATGCAACAAAGGGCGTTGGATATGAGCTGCAAGGTTAAGGTGAGGTGTGTGCACGGGGATGTGGTGGACTACCCGTTAGTGGCTGTTAGTATTCAGTTTCGGGAGAAAACGCATAGAATGGAGGTGGCGGTTAATTCCCACCTTAGGCATCCGCTGATTTTGGGGACAGATTGGCCAGCTTTTACACAATTATTGGGGGTTTTGTGTGCGGATGCCTCTTGGGAAATGGGGCGGGGAAACGGGGAAGCGGTGGCTCAGGCGGGAGATGCTGGACCAGGGGGGGCGTGGCGGAGAGCGCCGATGCCGCGGCTCCATCGCCGCCTTTCTCCTCTCTCCGCCAATCTCTTGGCCATCCTTCTGCCGCTGGGGCGGCGGGAAGGCCTGGGCCGGCCTGCTGGAGATGCGGGGACCCGGGTCATTTTTTGGACCGGTGTCCAATGATGGAGGTGGGAGTTCCCGGGTTCCCGACTCCCCGGCGGCTTCCCCCGATCAAGCCGGGCTGTACCAATTACCTGTGAGTATCAAGGGGGGTACATATCAGGCGTTGGTGGATTCAGGCTGTAACCAAACCTCCATTCATCAAAGCCTTTTCGGGACATTCACAGGCTGACTCAGAGGAAACGAGAGCGAGGGCGGAGCTTATATCCCCTGAGCTGGATGACTTTCCGCTGGAGCAGTCTCGTGATGAGACGCTTAAAAATGCGTATGACCGGGTCTCCACCATCGACGGACATCTTCTCCAGCCTGACCAACCTCTCTCGTATCCTTATTTTTCCCTTATAAAAGATAGGTTGTATCGGGTGACCCAAGATACCCAGACAAAAAGAAATACAACCCAGTTATTAGTCCCAAAAAGCCGCCGGGAAATGCTTTTCCAGGTGGCTCATAGTAGTCCCATGGCAAGCCACTTGGGGGAGGCAAAGACACGTGAACGACTCATGGCCCGATTCTTTTGGCCGGGCATTCACGAGAACATCCGCCAGTGGTGTGCGGGGTGTCGTGAATGTCAGCTGGTAAATCCTCCGGCCAGTTCTAAAGCGCCATTGCGTCCATTACCACTGATAGAGGTCCCCTTCGAGAGAATTGGTATGGACCTCATCGGGCCATTAGAATGTTCAGCACGCGGGCATCGTTTTGCATTAGTTCTGGTGGACTATGCAACACGATACCCGGAGGCAGTGCCGCTGCGCACCATCTCCAGCCCCGCGGGGTGCTTGACGTCATTAGAGAGGCTTGGGAGGAGGGGCCTTCAAACAGCCGTAGTGAAATTCAGTATGTCATGGACCTCCGAGCAAAACTCCACACTCTGGGGCGGCTGTCTATGGAGAATTTGCTCCAGGCTCAGGACAGACCAAGTCGGCTATACAATAGGGGTACGCAAGCTCGGCAATTTACACCGGGAGAGAAAGTGCTTGTATTACTTCCAACGTCTAGTTCCAAATTACTCGCCAAGTGGCAAGGACCGTTTGTGGTTACACGGCGAGTGGGGGATCTCGATTATGAGGTTAGGCGCACGGACAGGGGTAATTCATGTCAGGTTTATCATCTCAACCTGTTAAAACGTTGGAATGAGGTGACCTCGGTGGGGTTAGCAGCAGCCGTTTCGGCAGAGGAAGATCTCGGACCGGAAGCAGCTGTCAAAACCAATCCGCTCACTCTGGTCCCGGGGGGAGATCACCTCTCGCCGCTGCAGCTCACCGAGCTAGCCCAGTTGCAAGCAGATTTTGCTGATGTGTTTTCACCCCTGCCCGGTCGCACGAACCTCATACAGCACCACATCGAAACGATCCCCGGGCAGGTGGCGCGCAGCCGCCCCTATCGGTTACCGGAACACAAGAAAAAAGTGGTGCAGGATGAATTAACGGCCATGCTAGGGCTGGGAGTAATAGAAGAATCGCATAGCGACTGGGCAAGCCCGATAGTTTTAGTGCCTAAAACGGACGGCTCCGTCCGGTTCTGTGTTGATTACAGAAAGGTGAATGCAGTGTCGAAATTCGACGCTTATCCAATGCCCCGAGTTGACGAGCTGCTTGATCGGTTAGGTTCGGCTCGCTTTTATTCGACACTGGATTTAACGAAAGGGTATTGACAGATCCCCTTGTCGCCATTATCCAAGGAAAAGACAGCCTTCACCACGACGTTCGGGTTACACCAATTTGTTACTCTTCCGTTCGGCTTGTTCGGGGCTCCCGCCACCTTTCAGCGTCTCATGGACAAGATCCTCCGGCCATATAGCGCTTACGCCGCTGCCTATCTCGACGACATCATTATACACAGTAATGATTGGCAGCGGCATATGGAACATCTGCGCGCGG
>NW_015548183.1:61972-68557 GCF_001515605.1 Sinocyclocheilus anshuiensis | reverse complement strand
GGCGGTGGGGGTATGTGGCGAGGGGGATGTGGGAAGGCGAAAGGCTGCAGCGGGAGAAAGGGTTTGGAGATGAGCGGTGATAAGGAGGTCAAGTGAATAATGATTAACACCTGTTTGTAATTCCAGTGATTGGGGGAGAGACGAGAGATAAGCGCCCGCAGACCTGGGAGAGGGAGATCCAAGAGAGAGAGAGTCGGAGCAGTGTGCGTGTGTGTTTGTGACCGTATGCAAGACTGTGGAGGCAGAGAGCTGAGCAGCACCTTATTTTTGTTCTATTTTGTTTTGGGGGAAAATAAAGAGGTTTACCCGCCACCCCTGACTTCCTTGTCCTTCTTCCGAACTACGAACTGTATTACAATAATTATTAAAGTAAATTCTTTAAATGTTTATAAATATTTATATAAAAATAAACAATAGTATTTTAGTAATAAAATTCGATAATGAGTAAAATGATCATTAGGCTCCAACAATAAAAATATGCATTATAAATATGTTATAATTAATAATAATTATATTGATTATTAGAAATAGTAGTAATATATTTATTTATTTCAAATTAATTGCAATATAGATAGATATAAAAATATTTTCATTTATTTAAAATGTGTATTATTATTATTTTTTTTTCTATCAATGTTTATTTACAATTATTTATAAAAGTACTTATAGTATTCACTTTAATATTTATTTTTTTAGAAGGAATATTTAAATATTTAAAAACATAAGGCATACAATTTATGTTGACGCATTCTTGCCTTGTATTTTATCGTTATTTTTCTGTCCATCTGTTTTTAATTTCATTAGTAATGTGTTTTTGTTTATTTGGTTGTAAAGCACATTGGACAACCTGGGTTGTATTTAATGGTGTTATATAAATAAAATTGCCATTGCCATTAAATAGTAATTTTAAAAGTTTTCCCGATGCCATGACAAATCTCTTGTATCTTTGGGCAGACATAAGATGTTGACTTAGATGGGCAAGAAACTCACTTAAAAACTGCTCCTTGCATGTGGATTCCTCATTCCAGAAGCTAGGATTAGCGTACTTTATGTTCCTCATCGCCATCTGAGACCTTTCCTTATGCCTCCTACAGGCACAACTGTGGTGTTTAACCCTGCCGCTGCCCAGCAGACATTGTTTGCACCATCACCTACCAGACTGCATGAGGCAATGGATGCCTTGTGAAGTGTGTGCTTTAAAAATAGCAGGGATCTTGTCTTCTCTCATCTGCCCTGGGTGAGCAGCCAAGTGCATGGAGGCCCTTGGAAAGCTGATGTACGGCATGTTTGAGGCGTTTGGACTAATCTTAACAAGACATTAATGTTCACTTAACATGATCCTAAATCCACCCTGGGGCACAGTCTGGATGGAATAACGTGTTTGAATCACCCTCCTTCCACTTTAGTCTTACTGAAAATGGCCCCCTTTAAAGAAATCAGACGTTCATACTGAGCACAAATGATTTGTTGCCACATTGGGGATGAAACAATGAGAGCGTAAAAGTCTGAAATTTTTTAGCTTTGGTAACATGTCTCAGAATAATTGTGTTACGATCATACCAGTGAAAATTTGTTTTAATAATGAAACACAAAGAACCCCTTCAAAAGCTAATGAGAAGTGCCTGAGGAATATGCATTAAATGCATCCTGCTGTTTGCAAGGCTTCAGCTAAATTATGCAGCATGAAGAATACAATAGCATCAAGACACATTCAAGCTAAGAATGTTTTTGCTTTTGATGCCATCTGGCTTTTGTCTTCTTCAGATTTGGGAAAAGTTCCATTTACATTGTTGTGATAAGTTGTCAGCATTGGGTTTAGAGGTTACAACCTTTTGCCTAATTCAATAACAGAGAAATAAATACACACACATATCAAAGCCATTTGCTAATTTACTTTTCAGGAAGCATATTAATGCTAATTTTATCACCCCATTCAACCAGGCGGCTGGACTAACAGAGCCAGCGCTTGCAATGCAGCTTCCAACAACCAGTTAGCACATTATTTTTGATGTTAAGATTTGTGAAGAGACGACCCGGAGCAGAGAGCTACAAAATAAGAATGCAGCCAAGGTTGTAAAAGAAAACAGACCGGGGCGATACTTTCATGTCGCTTTCCTTGTACTCACATGTTGAATTCATTAATTCCCAGAACATATTCCATTCGGGTTTAAGAACTTGAGAGAGTTAAAATTGCCAGAGAGTTTCATCATGGGCCTACTTGCCCTTCATACCTTTTTCAATAACAAACGGGGGAAGCATATTCAAGGGTGGGTAATCACAGCAGAGGGATTGTCTCATAGCGGGACGGCAGAAAATACATGTGATTTTGGAAATATTATTTCAAAAGCAACATGGTACTTCACTAAATATTAATTGTACTTTGTAACATCAGAATCAAAATGTAGCAACTGAGATGAAAGACTGAAAGCTTCCGTTCTCCCGTTCTCCGGTACTGGGTGTGAGATTTGCAAAGGGAGGGCTGTTGAGCGTGACATTGGTGACATGCTACCGGAATTAGTCACGCGGAATGAATCACGTTACATTTTTATCTCTGATGTCACAACCCCATGTATGGTATACAAAGTATCACACCCACTGTGATTAGTAATGCCAGCTTTAAAGTGTCTGTTCTCCCCTCCTACACCTTTCTAAAATGGAAAGGTCTGCTAATCCCATCAACTCAGTCCTAATCAAGCAGCTCCAGCCCTGCAGTAAATTCCGTAATGCCAGCCCCGACTTCCTCCCAGACCCAAACTAACCTTCGGCTCATGTCCTGTGTTTGAACCTTCAGAAACATATTTGCAGAGGCTTGGACCAGCACCCCTGAACTCTTAATCACTGCACAGATTTGTGCTTTGCGAACCGATTACACACACATGCTGAAATGTGCTGTTAAAGGGCAGGGATGTTGAAACTGAAAGCACATCTTGGTCACCTTGGTGTTCATGGCAGGTAACGGGACAATGATGAAAAACAATTAGGATTGTGAAAGTATTTTTTTTTCCTTACATTTTTTTTTTTTTTTGCTGTGAAAGCTTTTTGGACTTGAAAAACACATCTCTCACACAGAGACTAATTTTGTCAAGTCTCCTGAGTGTAATCATCTCAGCGAGAGCAGAGACAAATGTTCTGAACTGGCCAGCTGTGTTGGATCCATGGGATTTCTATTCTGTCAACAGGAAGCTCAAGGTTATGGGTTTAAATGGGGAAGTTGCTACTGTTTCAAAAGGAGGAAGTGAATTGACCTAAGGCTGAATGAAGCATTCCTTAGCTAGAATGAAGAGAAACATAACTCCTGTTCACTGGGGACTTTGAGCTGTGTAATTTTTATTTATTTATTGTTTTGCACACCTTGAATTCCTTATGGTCAGCAGATTTCCTTTTGATCAGTGTTTTTCACTGAAGCAATGTTATAGAAATGTCAGACTGACTGCTCAATTAGTCTCACAGAAAAAAAAAAGTTAAGCTTAATCAACAGTAGGCTACTTATGGCATAACAAAATGTTATGGTACAATGGGAGTGACTGAGGCCAATTTTCGGAGGACTTCAAAGCAGAAACGTTTTATAAAACCCCATTTATTCCTCTGTAAAAACATTTGCATTATTTAAGCAGTAAAGATGAAAGCTGAAAATTGGAACTTTACCATTAAAAAAAGAACATTTTTTCAATAATTCGTGGAAGTATATGTTTTTTTTTTCATTTCTTTAACTCATCAAAATCATTTGACTAATTTCGAATTCATTTTTTTAAATTGTACAGGATTCAACTCAAAGAAAAACAAAACAAAACCCTAAACTCTTAAGTTGAATTAGGTGAATTTTTATTTATTTATTTATTTTAACCTGCAGAAAAGGTTAGTACAATTTATTGACACCAAATCATGTTAACACATATATTGTTTACATCTCGTGATTATATTACTGAAACCTCGAGTACCATTTATGGATTGGCCTTATTCACTTCCATTTTAAATGCCTCATTGTAAGCATCTTGTTTTAAATAAATGGAGGGATAAGTCGAAATTATTTTTGTGGTCATCAACATTATGCCACAAGTGCTGTTGATTGAGCTTAACTTGCATTGAATCCAGAACATTCCTTTAATAGTTTTAAGATTTTTAACTCAAACCGTTGCAGTTTGTCAGTCTTATAATGGAGGTGAATGGGAATCACGGCCACCGCCACCTATCTCTCAAAATGGACCATTGACACTCTATCTACGATCTCAATTAGGAGTGTCAATGGTCCACTAGAGAGATAGGTGGCGGTAATGCACTTATAAGTCTGCGATCCACCGTAAAGCAAAGAAGAAGAAGAAGACGCCTCACTCGCCTGCTGTTGAGCGTGCTTAGGAGGACGCGCCACCGCTCAGGACAGTTTAAACAGTTCGGACATTGCGTGAATCAGAGGTAAAAAACGATATAAATACTGTTCAGTTTCTTGCACAGACCATGTCTTTACACATCAATGTATCGTCAAGAGCCGCGGGGTTTAATTTGGTTTTGTTTGTGTATGTTTTTTTTTACTCTCAAAGCCGTGACTCCCATTCACCTCCATTATAAGACTGAGAGACTGCAACGGTTTGTGTTAAAAATCTTCGTTTGTGTTCTACTGAAGAAACAAAGTCACTTACATCTTGGATGCCCTGGGGGTAAGCAGATAAACATAAAATTTTCATTTTTGGGTGAACTATCCCTTTAATAGAGGTGAGATGATTAGACAGATGATTCTTTTCTTTCTCTTCTTTCTTCTTTAACCCCTGTATGCCCCTGATGCATAATTACCCATCATAAATTGTGATATAGCCTGGTTCGTTGGTCCGTTGGATCGGATTGCTTTCTCACTACAACCGAACCGCTCCAGAGTTAATTTTCAATCGAGCCGAGACCATCTCGTTCAGGCGATCTCGGACCGATTGTTTTGGCGTGGATCCGAGCGTTATTGCTTTGTTCACATATGCCCAAACGAACCGAACTAAGGGGGGAAACGCTTTCGGGAAATATTTTCGGAACCTGGCGCGTTTCCCCCCTTAGCTCGGTTTTCTATAAATTGTTTCTTAGGCTATATCACAATTTATGATGGGTAATTACGTAAGTTCCGTGAAAAGCATTACCTTTGTTGTTTTGCTAATACTTCAAAATGAACCAGTGAATGTCTGTGGGTGAGCACGTCTTCGCCATTCAAAATAAAAAAGCGCACTTTTTCATTTTATAATGCCATCTTATTGCTCTTCTTCCTAGTAGGTGCATTTTAAAAATGTTTTCCCGATGAATCCTGGACTCCTGCTCAAAATGATAAATTAATATAAGGACAGCTACAAAAAAAAAAAACCCAACAATAAGCACGCGAAGCTGTTATCGTTCCATCCTGATGGTCAGTGACAGCTAAGTGGAATTCCGGAAAATAAACCGTGGAACTTTGACCAATGAGACAACAGTTTACTCGCGCGCGACTTGTATTAACAAATTTGGTTCGTTTAGAAACTTCACCATTTGAAAGCGAACTGCACCAAGAATAAAAAGCAACATTGTAATAATTTTAATCCCTGTTTCGGAACAAAGCAATCGATCTATAGGTGTGAAAGCACCCTAAATCAGTGCAATCCAACAAGAGAGAGTAATAGAGCTCTGTGAAAGACTCTGTAACCTTGAGTCACCTGCTGGCAGCTGGTTGTTTTCTGGAGGAGAGTAATTTGGATGGAGCGCCTTGCCTATTAAAAGATGGACAGGATTGGCTCAGATATCCATTAGAGAGGACTTTCTAAGCCTGTTAATAGAGGGGAGAAGAGGGATCTATTGAATGATATCAGGGAGATTTTCAGTTTTTAGTGAGATTTGAAAGCCACCCCCCTTCCCACACCTTCTTAGCGATTTGCATTCTCTTTTGTGGTATTATCAGGGACAATATTACATTTTCCCATGATTTCTGTCGTAAGCTGCTCCAGGCGTTTGGTCTTTTCTGGGAGTTGGAACTTCATTTTGGTCATTTAAATTAGCTAAACATTGCCTCTGAGAGAGTTAATTATCTGAAACATCTATTTAAATCTTTTAGTCACACATACAATTGACATGACAGAGTGGGCAAACAGAGGCACAAGAGCTACTATTCCTGTAAATATGCTGTTTGAGAAGCAGGAGTTTTATAGATTTAGAGTGCATTCATCCAAACAGGCTTTTGGGTGTGTTAAACCGCTGCAGGCTAAGTCTTAATTGCAGCATAAAGTTCACTCCCACATATTATCTCTAAATATATATCGCTAATTTGTTTCGTGCATTACACTTCAGTTGACTGTCATTAGCTCATATGCTTAGTATTCTTTTTGAAATACAGAGCATAAACATTTTAGCCGTGCTTTGATAAGAACAATAGGAGACCTCATCAATAGAGTATTAATGGCATGAATGGAATCACTGTTGTTATTTTCAGCAAGTACATATGATTCCATGTAACTTTATTCATCGTCATCACTTGTGCCTATGAAAATTTGATTCCTTCCCTCAGAGATTATTTAATTATTTATTTTTTAAATAAATTGATACTTTTATTCAGCAAAGGAGCAAGGGCACATTAAATTGATCAAAAGT
>NW_015548183.1:61103-61356 GCF_001515605.1 Sinocyclocheilus anshuiensis | reverse complement strand
AGGACGCAGTTCGAAGTTCCCATGAAAGGGAACGTCTCAGGTTACTTATGTAACCATGGTTCCCTGAGTAGAAGACACTGCGTCTTCTAAGTATCTTGCCATGCTGCGGACGCAGGCTTCAGACGAAGAAGTGGATGATGTGTGCTCCCGGCGCCTATTTATACTATAGTCGCATCGGTAGTGACGTCATGGCTGTCGCCGGCCAACGAGTTGGTGTTTTTTCAATGTATGCTTCAGACACGGGTCACGACGA
>NW_015548183.1:52707-58140 GCF_001515605.1 Sinocyclocheilus anshuiensis | reverse complement strand
TAAGAGAGATCATACAAAATGCATGTTATTTTTTATTTAGTACTGTCCTGAGTAAGATATTTTACATAAAATATATGTTTACATATAGTCCACAAGACAAAAAAATAGCTGATCATTTCCCAAATTAGCCTAAGTTTTATTTTTTCCAAAATCTTTTTTTCCCGTTTAAATTTTTTCTGGATTCAGTTTTTTTTTGTTTTTTCTGGATGATTATATTAAATTTTTAACAAAAAACATGTCTAATTAATTAAAATCATGAAACTTGTTTAATTTAACAGCAATTTAGGCCTATTAAAAGTTTAACAAAAATTACATTCTTAGGGCCCAAATTCTGTGCTTTCCATTTTAATTTTTCTGTATTCCATTTTAATGGTTTAATCAAAAACATATCTAATTAACTGAATTCATAAAAACAACTTAATTTATGAATTTGCATACAATAATAGGGCCCAATGAAATTTTTTTTAGAAATTCTGTATTGTGTATTTTCATTTTTCTAATTCCCATGAAAATTAAACAAACCCTTTAATTTTTGTACATTCAAAATGCTACACAAGTTTACTGTGTAACGAGCAATGTCAAGGAATTCGTCACATATTGAATGAATAAATCAAATGCAATTCAGTACACTTGATATGGATTGAATCAATCCAATCACAATCAAACCGCGATATGGACTAGTGTATGTGAATATTAAATTGCAAAAATACTATTTACCTACTACAGACGACAACCGCGAGCGTTGCAGGTGCTGAAATAGCAAACTAGCAAACGAAACGCGCGTCTGCGCCGTTCATTCCGTCACATTCCGCTTTACACAGTAAATCCCGTTTTTATGAATAGATTCCGTCCCCATTTTCTACATCGCCCTACTTTTGCTAAGAAACACGTTCAACGCGGACGCACAGACGGTTGTCGTGGTAATGAACACCAGAGCAACCACTTGAGCGTCCGCACTGAACGCGCATCTCGCATATAAAAAGCATTTTAGGGGGCCCTTGGCTTTTGGGGGCCCAAGGCGGTCGCCTACCTTTGCCTAATGGTTAAGTCCGACCTGATAATAGTTACTGCTGGAAAGGGTTCCAATATACAAAATATGCTGGAAAACTGAAGAATCTGCAGGACACAAAGGATTTTTCTGAGGAACAGTGCTCAGTTTAACTGTTCAGAACAAACAAGGAATGAACATGAACAACCATCACAAAACAAAAAAACAGTGGTAGATCATCCAGGTAACCACACACAGTATTAAGAAACAAGGGTTCCCAAACTTTTGAAGGGGGTTATTTTTATAATTTCAGCTATTTTTTTGTCTTGTGGACTATATAAGTGCTATGTAAATAAATATGACTTGATGATTCTAATGCATTTTTCCAGGTTTTTCAGATCATTTAGCAAGGAATCACAAATCAAGGAAGCCAAGTGTGTCTGAGATTCCCGAGCGCTTTAATAGCTCTGTATTTCCATCTTGTGGACAAACGCGATTCTGCAGCCTGTATCAGGCCATGTTCTCACATAACATAGGAGAGTGCTGAAAATTTGAATCGCTGTAATTTCCTTGTAAACTAATAATCAAAGACTTTTTCAAGAAAGACAGTGATTAGCCTGCAAGTGACTAAGTCTTCATCAAGGCTTCTCTGTCAGCTTAATTTCCATGGCCCTCGTTGGAGCATCTCCAAATGGCATTGGCTGCCATATTTAAAGAGGCAGTGAGCTATTCTGTGCAATTATCACTGATGTGTATGCTTGCGGTGGAGAGGCTCATTCTAAACTTGGACAACATTCAGAGACAGTTATCTGCACAAGCTCTGGGATTGCACAAACTCTGGGATTGCACAAGCTCTGGTATACCACACAGACATATGCAGGTACACACACACACACACACACACACACACACACACACACACACACACACACACACACACACACACACACACACACACACACAGAGAGAGGAGGCAGAGGATGTTAGATTAAATGACAAACACCATACTAGTTTTTTTTTTCCCCCATAATAATTTATGGCATCCCTCTCTACATGATGCAGCTTTGATCGGTGCTGTAACATTTGTAAATTCATTTTAGATTTTAAATGCAGATACCTCCTGTTTGCATGCCCACAACCATTGTTCAAATAATCATCATATCAAAGAATCCTGATAAAATATATCATGATTTCCATTAGTTAAGCAAAAGTATCAAGCAGCACAAGTGCTTTCCACACTGATAATAGGAATAAATGTTTCTTGAGCACCAAATATGAATGATTTCTGAAGGATCATGCGACACTGAAGCATCTGCTAAAAATTCAGTTTTGCCCTCACAGTAATATATTACATCTTGAAATATTAAAATATAAAAGAGTTTACTGTTATTTCACAGTATTGCTGTTTTTTAATTATTTATGTTTTTTTTTCTGGGTTTGTGATCAAATAAATACAGCCTTGGTGAGCATACGAGACTTCTTTCAAAAACATAAAAAATATTACAGGCCCCAAACTTTGAACATAGTATTAAACACACAACACACCTCTTGCCTTTGATGTTAACCCTCGAGTTCTTTTTGGATTCTTAAGCCATTTAATGACTTCAAGAATAGACTTTGCACTCAAGTGTTTTAGGTTGACTCATGACTTTCCAAATCATATGATTATGAAAACCGATTGTGACATTACATTACAGACATAAAACATGAATAAATGCAATTAACTTCCACAAAACAAGATTCTCTTATACTATTAAAATAATAATTTTTAAAAAGAAAAAATGTCCAAAAGAGAAACATGTACGCAGAAGATTTTGTCTATAGTGCCCTATTTAAGGGTATAGGGGGCGATTTCGGACACAGCCTGTATCTCCCTGCTGGTAAGTCGCATAAATTATTGCTCCGTCTTAAAAACTAAGTTTGAATTGTTTTCAAGCCCAAGTTTAAACTACACACAAGTTTACTTATTTTGTCTGTCAGTTATTTGTGATGATAAAATGAAGTGTTTATTGGCCTGTTTGTGAACTCCGAACCTGTTTATTTCATTTAGCTAAGACTTCTCATGCAACATCGATGCAATGTATTCTAACCAGCCTTTTGGTTGTATTTGTCCCAGGTATGTGTTTTGTTCGGTTTTGTCATGATCTGTGTTAAAATAATATCAGCTATAGTTGAATGTTAGCTAGCACACGTCTTGTATGCTCTGGCACATGCTGAAATGTGTAGCGGCGCCATTTTAGGGCTGCATTCTTCCCGTTCTGTCTGTCTTTTATACAAAATATGTAAAATATTGGTCACTTAAGTTTACAGTTTCTCTGTATTAATGTGAATTGATTGTATTAGTGTTTTGTTTTATTTTATTTAATGTGTGCTTTATTTTGAGGTTTTTGCCCACTTTAAGTCACGTGCACTTTTGAGAAAATGTCCGCAGCAGAGTCTCTATATCTCCCTGCTGCTAAAACTTCTCATGCAACATCGATGCAATGTATTCTAACCAGCCTTTCGGTCGTGTTTGTCCCAGTTTTGTCTGTCAGGCCCAGTAAAGCATCCTTGAGTGACCATCCACCTGATCTCAGTCTGAATTACTCCAACACACACATATTCCGAAAAAAAGTGAGGGCAATCTCACCCACATCATTATAGAAGGTGCAACGTGCATCCTTATCAGGGATATTCTATTAGATATTACATATCTATTGTAAAAATCGGTGAACACAATATAATTGACTACCCATAATCTGAATGACGTGAATGGCAAATAAAACAGTAAAGTCAATCTCAAAATAAACTTGAGGGTTACATCTGTATAATTAATCAAGAATGTCCAACTTCACAAGACTGGTAAAACAGCCCTAGTGGTTGTGAGGCATTCACACACTGGATCATTAAACATCAGAATTACATTGTGAGATCACATTGCATCATGAGCAACATCAAGGCCAGAGGATGACTCACATCTGAAAAGGACTCCACAAAGACCTAATTAATTTAAAAAGGGTTTTACTAAAGTACAATGATTTCAAAAGTAAACATGTTAATGTCATATGTGCTTTAGTACAGAGAAAAATTACTGAGTAATTCATAAAAAAAGGCATAACAGCATGTATGTGGGGAAAAATATCACCTTCAAAGTTATGTTAGGTTACGCTCAGCCCTACAGACGTCTTATCACAGAATTATGAACCATTCAAACAGTCTTTGTCTTTAATTATCTTTTGTCATGATTTATGTGAACTGCTAGGGTAATGACTCACAAAATCATTAAAAAGCATTTGCTAAATTACAAATAATGATGCTGCATCTTTAAGACAGATGTGGTGACTGTGGGGAAAGCCAAGTCATGGCTGTCAGATATTTCTAATCTACAATTTGCTGAAGAATCATGTTGAGCATCTAAAACGGTCTTTTTGTACACCTACTTTAATAAGCAATGGCACTGCATGCAAACAGTTAAAGTCAGCAAAAACTGGAAATCGATGACTTGTTTTCTCTGTTGTGAGATATATCCGAGTGAACTGGCCTTTTGAACAAGAAGAGATGGGACTTGATTTTATTCATTGGATGTCATTGGATTGTTATACACATCACCAGAGATGTCATTGCGATGGTGAGGGGACGTGAATGTTTTTGATTAAAGATTATAAGCATGAATTGAAAAATGTAATGTTCATATAAATCATTTATAATAAATGCTGCAATATGGCATAAAAAAATAAGAATAGCCAATTTTGATTTCATAGTGACTTCAAATGGGTCTTTTCTACGCTTATGTGTTCAGCTCAGTTTCCCTCCAAGTTTTGTATTTATCTTCCTCTCTCTTTTTCTGTCAGAGATGTATTTTTGTGTTTGTCCACTGTGTTGTTTTGATGTTATGATGTATGCAGTTATCTGTCAGTGACAGCTGGTGGGACTTGTTTACTTGAGCTCAACAGGAGCTTACATGTACCTACATGTCACCTCTCTGCCGTGCCATAACTTAAAGAAGACATGCTAATGAAACTCTGGGCCTTCACTGCTGCCAACTCCACTGACATGCTCTCAGAAACATCCCGTCAACTTCAGTCAGGCTGCTGAAGACTGGAGTGAGGTTCTGAACCAGTCATAAGGGAAGCCACATGAAAGAATCTTTCATAAAATATGTCCAAACAATGAAAGGAGGCAAGTTTGTAGAAAAGATGTCTGCAAGAATCTAGTAGATGATGAAGAAAAAGATCTGGCTGCTTTCCACAGTCACACAGCAGCTGAATAAAGTTATCAGTCTCATTCTTGACTACTACAAGTTACAAATAAACTGAATTGTGAGACCAAGTTCAGTTCCCTTTCATGGGAACTTCGAACTGCGTCCTCTAGGGGTCACTATGGGGACGCCTCGTCGTGACCTGTGTCTGAAGCATACATTGAAAAAACACCAACTCGTTGGCCGGCGACAGCCATGATGTCACTAC
>NW_015548183.1:25227-52421 GCF_001515605.1 Sinocyclocheilus anshuiensis | reverse complement strand
TATCCTCTGGATACCTACTTTAACAGGGTGTTGCTATTAGGGGTCTGTTGAGACAGTTCCTTCAGCACATGCAAAGAGAAACGTGCGGTAGCCCCTGTGTGACAGGCCAAGACTAGTATGATTCTAGGCTCTTGGTCGTATTCCCTTAAAGGAATCTATTCCTGATTCCAAGCCTTGAGCTCTACCCCGGGCCCAGGAGTCTGGCCCTAACAGGTAAGTATTTTGGGGTATGTAGCCTAGGCCTTTGGCCGTAGGGAATAACGTCACTGACAGCCGTCTAACGTCCCAGGGGCAACTCCCATAGCAATATGGTAGAGTTGGTACTTAGTGCTCGCCATGGTCTGGCATGCACTCCCCTCAGCATGGTGGCGTGGGTATACTGTTCCCCATAGCGACCCCTAGAGGACGCAGTTCGAAGTTCCCATGAAAGGGAACGTCTCAGGTTACTTATGTAACCAAGGTTCCCTGAGTAGCGAACGAGACACTGCGCCCTCTAGGTTTCTTGCCAAGCTGCGGACGCAAGCTTCAGACGAAGAAGTGAATGATTGCTCCCGGTGCCTATTTATACTATAGTCGCACCGGTAGTGACGTCATGGCTGTCGCCGGCCAACGAGTTGGTGTTTTTCAATGTATGCTTCAGACACGGGTCACGATGAGGTGTCCCCATAGCGACCCCTAGAGGACGCAGTGTCTCGTTCCCTACTCAGGGAACCATGGTTACATAAGTAACCTGAGACGTTTTTTTTTATGTTCTGTATGTATTTAACTGTAGTCTACAACTTTTTTTTCATGTCATTGCATAATATGTCAATGACATATTGTCATTGACATAATGTCATTATATGTGAAGAACTTCTGTCAAACAAAGTATTATTATACAAACTATTTATAAAAGAAAGGTTGGAGAATGACACATCTTCCCTGGTAGCACACGTACATCACAGAGACGTCTATTTGATGTCTGCAAGAAGTATTTTAGTTTTTGCTCATCTGCAATACATCTATAGGACATTTCATATTACATGTCAAATAGACATTTAGAAAATGTCTTTAAGATGTTTATGATTTATAATGTATGTAAAACTGACATCTTAAAGACATCTATTAGATGTTTGTACTCAGCAGATGTTTTCCAGATGAAGCGATCTTTAACACACATCTTGCAGACGTATGTGTGCTATCTGGATTTAAGTCTTTGGACATGCAAGATCCTACAAATAATGGAAACGGACAGGATTCTTTCAACAAATGAATTATAGAAAGTCCTGAGTATGACTCTCTGTACATTAAAAGAATTCAGCTTCCTCAACACAAACAATCTTTTATGTGACTTTTTAAATGATTGCATCTGTATTTTGATCAAACTTCAGCCTATTATCAATAATCGTTCCTAAATACTTGTATTCCTCCACTACATGAACCTGTGTCATTAATGACCACCCTTTGAAGTGCAAGTGTTTTCTTACTAAAACTGATGATCATCTCTTTTGTTTTTGACACATTGAAATCTAATTTCATCCTATTACACCATAAAATAAAATCATCCAAAACCGGACCATATTCCTGATCTGGATATGACAGCAAAGACAGAAGCACAGTATCGCCTGCATATTTGACCAAATAACTAGTTTTGTACAAACTCTGACAATCATTTGTATATAATATGAAAAGAACAGGAGAAAGTACACAGCCTTGTGGTGAACCTATAGAAATATTTAACGTGTCCGATAAGACCCCATTAACTCTAACCCTTTGTTTTTCTATCTGTTAAAAAAATTCATAATCCATAAAACTAAACCATGGTTAAAATTAAACTTACTAATAAGTTTTTGCCCTAAAATAATAGTTTGCAAAAAATTAAATGCAGACGAAAAGCCCACAAACAAAAGCTGCGCAAAGGCTCCACTATTTTCCAGATGTCAACTGAGAGCATTCAACAAAAACAGTTTTGCATCCTCTTCGCCTCTTCCAGCGCAATATGCGAACTGCAACGGATATAAGAGTGGTCCAACAACTGTCAACACATACTTTTTGATCTCTTTTTCAAAAGCCTTCATGACCAAAGAAGTCAAGGCAATAGGACGGTAATCATTCAACGATTCTGGCTTTGCTTTTTTAGATATAGGTACAATAATTGAGCTTCTCCACAAATCAGGTACCAACCCTAGATCTAGAGAAGATTGAAAAAGTAAGTGGATAACTCCTCTAAGCTGTTCAGCACAGTGACTCAGTGTTCTACCACATATGCCATTTGGGCCTGGGGCCTTATTAAGCGGTGTAGCCTTCAACTGTTTCAATATATCAGATGGATTCAATTTTAAATTGTTGTTATACCATGATTTTAACTATAAATGTACAAACATGATTTCCAATGTAACTCCCAAAACAAGCAATAGCAATGTAAGAAATTATAGTCTGCCTCGACCAAACTTCCACTACGCAGTGTGGTGGCAGAGCTGTATTGGAATCGTTGTTTCTAAAGTAAATGAAGCAAAGTGCTTAAGTTTAAAGTTTCTAAAATAACTGAAACTTGGTGTTGGTCTCTTATAATTTTGTTAAGATTCTAAAGTAATTGAATCAGCCCGACGTAGTGTGGTAGCAGAGTTGTATTAGACCTATTGTTTCTAAAGTAACTGAAACAGAGTTGTACGTTTCTAAAGTAATTGAAACGGAGTGAGTTGTGATAATTCTGATAAAATTCTAAAGTAACTGAATTGACCCGATGCAGTGTGGTCACAGAATTATTTCATAAGTATGGTGTTTTTGTGTTGATTTGCCCGACTACTGTGGCTAAGTAAACAGGTTTAAAAATATAACATAAAACCTGAAGTAGTGTGGTTGTGTCCGACGTACTGTGAAAGTGTTAAATTTTTAACAGTTTAGTGTAAAAAGGTTTAGAAGCCCGATGTAGTGTGAAATCCGCAATTTACATTTAAGACGAAACTTAATTTACATGCGGGAAGATGAAGCGGGAAGAACATAGTATAAAATGTTTAAGCTTAGGATGTTCGTGGTTCATTCTGACTCCGCTGAACCCAAGGTAGCCTACTACATGTAGGCCTACTTTGTCACTGATATGCTGCAATAAGCATCTTCATCGAGATCTTCATCGTCCTCATCATTTTTCTTAGAGTAATTTCGAGGAACAAATGTGAAGGCTATCAGACGGACCAGCACAGGGACTTTAATTTGGCACAAGAGGCTATCAGTTGGATGCTCATAGCATGATGGTACAATAAGAGGCTTTCCTTTACTCTGTGGCCTAACATTCAATCAGACTGCATATCTGAATCCAGCTGATATTTCTCCAGAACAATGAATTATCTTTTTAAATCCCCATGAACACAAGCACCATGAGAAGGAGGTTAATCATGGTCACTAACCACGCTGTGCACTGTCCAAAGGACAAGGTTGTTTGATTGTCTTCAGCATGCTGTGTTTTCTTATCTCAGGAATACATAAGTCAGGCGAAACCATTCGTGTGCAGCTGACTGAGATGCACTTTGTAGTAAATCTCCAAATAGCATCCAGAAGAAGAAAACATATGCTGTCTCTTGTGTTAAGAAGATGGTGATAACCATCTTTGGTGAGCATAAGAAGTAATGTTGCATTCTAGAGATGCCGGAGACTGTTTGATGATTCCTGATGCAGGTTTTTTTTATCAGGTCTATCGGCATGTACGCAATATTGAACTTTAAAGTGAAATAGATTGAATTCACGACTCCTTTGAGTGAAAAATGGATTTGCGAAGATGACATTCAAATGACAGACATGTTAGCACGTAAATTTGTTGGTCTCAGAACGTCATGTTGAATCCTGTCAAGGTTTTCCTCAGAATTGGTCATGTCTTCCTTGATTACTTGGATCATTTGGAGTTGGTAGACAACTCAGCATGACAAGTCAATTTCAATTTAATTTCAATCAAAACAGCAACGCCTGTTTTAACATGTTTCCATTAAAGAGAACAGCTGTAGTTTCTGGAACACAATAGTGGGCAAATTTGCTAATAGGCATCCCACGGCTTACAGGCATGTGTTTAAGCAGCGTCAAGAGAAGGTAAAAGACGTACAGTGGCAAACATGCCTTAGAATGCGAACAAACACTTAACTCAAAACATTTGGGAATCCAAACAGTGTTTTGCGCCGTGTTCTACATGGTTGCCTACGTCTTCTCCGTAAGGTTTTTCAATAATGCATATCTGAAGCCAACAGGTTTTAGATGAGAAAACAGCATGATTCAGCTGCTATTGCTGATGTATTCTTTTTAACATGCTACATCGTTTCAAACAATGTCCACTATGTCTTGATATAAATTAAGTTGCTTTGTTTCTGTAGTCATAAAGTGAAGTGAACACTGAACAGATCATCTGTTCGGGATAATATCTGTGTGCTTTTAAAGCAGACAGTGTTGATGTCTCGTAGTAAGTGCTGCAGATACAAGCTGTTCCCAATTAACCATTTGAACATTTAATCCAGCAGGCCTCCCATCCCTGAGCTGGGTGGGAGGGCCCCTTTCCCAGCATGCACTCTTCCAGATAAGCAGAGATGGAGATGCAAAGCTGCCTAATATAATTGCATATTAGCTGGCTCAGGCCTGAGCTCCCAGTGGGGCTGTTAATTTATCGCAACCAATTTAAATTCCTGCCACTTTCTAATATCACTAATGAAAGGCCTCTCCCTGCACTAAGAGTACATTTGAGCTTTCTCATTCAGGCACAAGGTGCATTGAACTCAACTAAATGCACAGAAAGCAAGCGGGAACAATTCGGCAACAAATGTTTACCATATGTCACGTAAGCCCTAATTAGTGCAAGCAGAACATTGGACAAAAGAGTAAAGAGGAAAATGTAAGTTTGTTGGAGTGTAGCACACAAGAGTGCCCTTACTGGGACTCATTTTAGAGGCATAATGTGCACAATTAAGCACTTTTAAGTCTCCTTTGTAGCATGCTGCAGCTCTTCAGATGGCAATAAATAGAGATCTTTCAGAAAATTGGTCTCAACTGCATGTTTGCTGGAGGTGCATGTGTCAGCATGAAATCTCATCAACAGCGTGCAGCTAACTGAAGATGGCAGGCTTCACCTTTACAATGTTTCGTTTCTGTTGCTTACAAAACTGAACGAATGATTCCAGAAAGAAAAGTTCTCATGATATACAAAGTGAGATTTATGTGCTCCGTTTAAAACCTGCCGTAATTACCTTTTGCTCTGATGGTTGTGTCTGCTTTCAAACATTTTATTGTCCTGAGAGGGCAGTATGGATGTGAAATGGCAGAGAAGGGGTGACGTAAAGGTCTTCAAAAAATACTCTGCACCTACAGAATGTTCTCCATTTAGATTGAAATAAGAAATAGAGGTGAGAAAATCAATACATCCAGTCTGGACTTGTCAGTCTCACTAAAAAGAACGAAGATATGCTCTTTAGACGTTTTCTCGCAACAGCGAAAAACAGAGCAGGCTCCCTGGAGACCGGCTTCATGCAGAGACTTAATAATGTTAGAGAAAAATAGCAGCCACTGACTATTGCTTTTTGATGTATTCTACGCGATCATCGTTCCTGTAATCATAATTGGATTTTATGAAGGAAATGAAGCTTGATGAAAACAATGAATGAAAGAAAAGACCTTTTGAGTTGAGGCTGAGATGTTGTAAGTGGTAATTTGAGATGTATCAGGCTAAAACCAAACTCATTTAACAAAGCTTAGTATTAAACGGTAGACCAGTTGGCACAGACCTCTCAATAAAGCTGTCAAGCTAACCATGATTTCTTGAGCTTCACAATAGGTTTTCTGGTAAATCTGATCAATACTTAACTGTATCTAGCCATGTGCTTTATATATATCGCTTAAGTTACTCAGACATCTATGAAGATGACTCCTCCTTCAGTGAGTGCATTGTACTGTTTGCATTCGCTTCATATTCCCCTTCCATGCCATGGCTTCTGGGAAGGGGTGCAGCGAAAGTGCTTAGTTTCCATTCTCGTTATCAGGAAGGCAGTGGGAGATGATATATCACAGGCACTTACCGAGTGAAACTGACAAATGAAATGGCATTGGGCTGTGGACAATGCCTGTTTAATGGAAGTGGCCCTCAGTCTAACACAAAGCTGCGGAGATGAGATGAAATCTGTAGTGAGGCCTTTCATGCAGATGCTGCTGTCCTTGGTAACACAGCAACTCTTATGAGAAGAAAGAAACGAATGTGGAGTAAAATATATATTGAAAAACCGTAGTCAGTCATTTTTATGAAAGTCAGACTGTGAGTCAGTCACCTGTCTGTGCAACTTAGCATCTTCATTTGCACTTTTGTATTCTCACCTTTACTTGTGAATACCGGCTGGTTCCAAGTTAACCTTGATGACCCCCACTGATAAAGGCATCTGTTAGATAGTTTCAGCCTCAGATGTTAGGCCCACGGACTGTTGGCTAAACGTCTGATGCATAAGACAAACAAAATGGGAAACACTTTGGTAGTTTCAAAGTTGTCATCTGATTGGTTCTACAGGAATTCTACAGGACTTTCAAAAGATGTGTGTGCTGCTTCCATTAACAGTTCATAACCTGCCTTGAAACAAATCAGTTGTGATGCCAAACCCCCTAATGGAAGAAAAAAGCCGTTGTGTGTACAACCATAGTCCTGTTCAGATGGTGGATGTCTGTAATCTGTTTATTTTTACAGACATATTTTTACGTCTGTAAAAATAAATGTACATGCCACCTCAGTGATAAAACTCATGCATTCGGATGGCGATTTATTCACAGTGAAGTAGCAAGTTCTGTTATCCTATAAACATGGGGCTGTGCTGCTCACGTGGTCAACATGATTGTCTGCTTTAAATAAAATGTCATATGCTTTGAATAATAAGAATAAAGTCATATTAAATTTATTAATAGGCAAATAATATCATTTTTATTATTTGATTATTTAAATCTCCTGTTTAAAAATGTATTTAAAGATGTGGAAATAAGCAGAAATAAGTTAATGCAACATCTTTTTTGCATACAATAAACAAAGCTGCTTGATTTAATTGATTTTATATGCCATAATAATGGCAATTTCGAATGTTTACTTGCTTTTCTTTTCTGAGTTCGTTTTGTTCTCAACATCTCCCACTCGCTGTGGTGGAGCAGTGATGAAATATGGTTGTTGTAAATTTTTTCCAGCATTTCAGTAATACAATTGTACATCTTTAAAATGCATGCAAATTACAGTACAGTGTTACTGTACAGTGCTCAGATTTAAACAGTGACTTTTGAATTGATCCCTTCTTGTAAACTCGGAGAATTTAGGATTTGGATGGCAATTAGATTACCACACAAACTTGGTGTTTGTCAAAAAACAGTAGGTAATTGAGCTGAGGATTTTGGGTGCTGGGCAAAAAACATTGACATTCTGGATTCGGACAGCAATAAAATCAGACAAACCTCTGTAAAGGTAGAAACTAGCTTACATCGCCATAAGAAACAGTTACTGTCCGAATAGGGCTTTTGACAATGAGTGCTTATCAGGACAAACTAAACACTTGATTTTCAAAAGTATGTGAAGTTCAGGGCATAGACTCATGATGACTGAAGACGATGTTCTTGAATTAATGATTTATTGGTTGCGTGCTGGTCTGTTATTGTAGGGACATCAACTTTACATTTTCACACCCCAAAACGTGACATGGAACAAAAGTGTGATTGGTTGCTTTACATGTCGGTCAGACAGCCTCTTGTGTGGTCCTTAGCCAATAAAAGCTGCTATGGAGTCCAGACCTAATACACAGAGTTCCGGCACGAAACTCTAGATGGCGCAGTCCGATAGGTCTAACTCAATCTGACCTAATGACATCATTATCACATGGAACAGCTGATTGGTTCTCTCCTGTATCGGTAGCCAATGAGCTTGCTACTCAACATTCAAATATATGACTAGTGCTTGCAGTAGCAGTTGCAGCTTGCTTCAGAAACCCTCCACCTTCCCCAGCTCCACCTGTATAGATCTGCTACGAGGTGATTCATGTATGCTATATGGGGGTTATTTAATGTATGTTATATTTGCAGCAGCAATATTTCTTAAATGCTCACAGCAGCATGTTGTGGATGTATTGGCAGTAGCAAGTCTCGGTAGCAGATCTGTTCCGCCAAGACCAAATACATTAACATTGTCATGTACATTACCATGCCAATCCCTCCGAGAGTTGTCATGACAGAAATGCTGTCAATATGAAGGTCTGGCTACACAAGACTTGGTGTGATATAGCTGTGCAGATTATGGAGAGTTTATAAAAGTTTGGTAGCTAATTGCGCAAGGGTGACATATAACACTGATCAACTTGTTTTGTCTTACTGTTGGATAGTACCTTTTTCTGTGTGACTTTAAGAGATCAGAAGCCTGTTTCTAAGAGCTCTGGAACAAAACAGTTAGCCTTTCCACCTGCTCAGCTCTTAATTTTAATGAGGGTTAATGATTTGACTATGCAAGGAGAAGTGAAGTGAGAGAAACTATGACCTGTTGCGGAGAACTTGGATTAAAATACAGTTAAGCTAAGCTCTCCACAATGGGCCTGGACCTCACAGTGTCACGCAGCGTTCAAAGAGATGAGCCTAGAACAAGCTCTTGGAAATTTGAAGCAGCATATTTTAACCTTGGACACTCTTCACTCATCATAAGAAATGACCTGCACAAAATCTGTTTTCTGTGTTCATAACAGGGAACATGACAATTCTGTCATCTTTAACCATCATGATGTTTCAAACCTGTTTGACATTCTCTCTTCTGTATATATGTATATACATATGGCTATCAATGCAGGTGCATTTTGCACTCTTTCCATTCAGTCACATTTATTGTAGATTGCGTACAATCACAGCTCTGGTAAAGTATGTTTTCTTTTGCCATGATGCTGAAGATTCTGCAGAAAAGTGCTGCACAAAAAACTGATAAAGTGAATCTGATTACTTGGTACCTTACGAAATACTTAAGTGCAGTACCAATACGTGTTCACATAGCCACTGAAAATAGATATTGTGTAAAAGATCAATCTTGGAAATGTAAAAATCACATTTGTTCAAATAAAAACTGTGATTAATTAGGAAATCAATATTTTTGCCCGACTCTAATATCCTTGCTGCTCTTTTTCATGTAATGAAGGGGCCACGGGGCTGTCAAGCTACAAAATAAAACACCTTCATAAAAGCAGTCCATATGACCTGTGTTCTATATTCCAAGTGTTCTGAAACCATTCAGAGCTTTGTGTGGGGAACATACCAACATTTATGTTATTATTCAGTGGTAATCAACTTAACTGGAAACTTAAAATAAACTGCAAAAATAGGACATTGATGCCAAACACCATTGGGTCTCATGTATCCAACATCAGATACTGTAATACAGTGCATCTAATGGCAACACATTTGATTTGATTTAAGAACTATATTGGAGTTGAAGTTTTTCAGAGTGACTTGAAATAGAGTGACATGGGCCACTTCTATAATAATTCTATGGAGCTTTTTAGTTATTTTGGAACCTAAACAGCCCCAGTCCCCTTTCACTTCAAATGGAAAAGAGTGGCCATAACATTCTTTAAAATTGCACCTTTTGTGTACCATAGAAGGAAGTAAGTCATATTGATTTGGAATGACATGAGGGGTGAGTAAATGATAACATGATTTTCATTTTTGGGTGAACTCTTCCTTTAATTGCACAGCTATTGTTTAAACTTTGCAGTGTCCAAAGAAGAAGAGAGGAGCCGGGCCTCATGTTGATCACTCTGAAGTCTTTTCCTCCAGGGTTTGTGATAACAGATTTTATTCCCCCAACATCACACACAGGGGACTGAAAAGGGAAAACAAACATGCAGTTTCCACTTCAACACAGTAGTCTAAACCTCAGTCACCTTGCTGATTTGTCTAAATTTACTCAGTTATCAATAATACAACGTGAGTGAGGCTTACTAAAAAAGTCTCTGTGGTTTTTAATTGCTGTTCATTCATAGATCGATTTCAATTCAAAGTGGGAATAATTTAAAATGAAATTACTTGTGAGGCTTGAGGGAGAAAAAATGGTGACTTCACTTGGATGATGCAAAGGGATGAAATACATTATCTGGTTTGTGAAAGAAAGATCAATGAGTAGATTATTTTTGTTTTAAAAAAGAGAACGTTCTACTATGTATCCATTCCAATCAAATCAAATCAACCAGAATTTTTGATCATGATTCATAATCAATGATACGTCTATGCCTAAAAAGTCTTGATTTTTCAATTAGAGATGTTGTCCTTGTAAAAAACACTAGCAGCAGACGAAAACTGAGGAAATATCTCATTGTACGAATGAAATTGGCATAGCAACGAGACTGCATTCAACCACTTGATATAATGTGGTGTGTGTTGCTATGCTAGGATGCTAATTCTGCAACAAAACACATGGTTCTTTGTTTAGTCAGGCACTAATGAATCCTCCTGCTGTCTCCCCATCTTGATAGATGAGCTGTTGATATGGTGGGATATCTGTCGCAGACACAGCAACCTCCCCGGAGGAAACTGTGTGGGACCCCCTTCGGTACTTATCAAAGTTCCCGTTGAAAGGCTGTCCCCTGCTGCGCTCAAGCTCTCCCCGAGAGGGAGGGCCCTCAGTCTGGGGCCCAACTTACCCAGCAGGCCCTTTTTCTGAGTCTTCTCTCTGATAAAGGTCTGACTTGTTTACCAAGTCGGCCGAATCGGCTTCACACTGAACTCCCTCAACTAAAGCGCCCTCTTCTTCCACCAAAGAGCCACAATGAGAAGATGAAGGACAGGAGAAAGCCAAAACTTTAATGAGGAGAGTGGAGCAGATAGCCAGAATGCTGCACAGGGAATAAATGCAGCAAGAGATAAATAAATAATCATAGTCGGTGCAGCCAAGCGTAACGAGTGTTATGCCTGTGTTCCCTGGAGAGACACAAGGCTTCAAGGTTGTATATGTACAATATATATGTTGGGTTGAGGAGTGGACCTATCACCTGTGCAGATGTGTGCAGATGTGTGCAGATAGCATCAGAATTTCTGTGTGAGCCAGGTCATTAAAGACGTCTCACTAGAGATCTGCACCATGCAGCACTTGTTAAAGACAGCCAACCAACCGGCCATGATACACTTTTCAAATGGTCCTGACACAACAGGATGTTAAAACAGGTTTTAGCGAGATGGTATGTTCAGTGCCAAATGTTTTTTTTATGTATCAGTTGCTTTTCAAATAATCGTTACCCATTAGTCTAATGGACTAAGTTATAAATCTTCTGTCATTGTCTATTTTTATCCATCATGTTTGATTTAATTTATGTGATTATTATATAGATGTATGCCATGTCAGCCTGATATAACCAATTTTAATGATAATTAATATATACAATCTTATCATTTAATGATTGAATCAAAATGTTTAAATATGTATAATAATTTTATATATTATAAAATAATAGAACATGTAATAGTTTTTATATTGTTTAAATGTTTTTTTTTTTTTATTATTTGTATCCAATATACGTTATTTAATCATATGATCATTTTAAATAATATGTAACATTTTTATGCACAATATAATAAATATATTATAAATAATACTTTATTATACTGTATATTTAAACAATCTAATCATTTTTTTATAAGTAAAAATTACAGTCAGACATAGAAGCCACAAAGTACCAGGTGAAGATGCTAATTTTATTATGTTCTTTTTTTTATTCCTGTCATAAATACTGTCAATGTTTTTAAAATTCAGTAAATGACAGGCAGTTTCCAGTTGCAACCTTATATAATATGATATAATATAATTAGAAATGTATAATAAGTAGAAATGCATCTGCAGCAGTACAGCACTGCGTATTTGCTCAAGGCTATGTTTTATGAAGATTCTTATTCAGGATATGATATGTATACATACTAAATAAATAAACACATGCATACACATATAAAGACCTTCATATTTGCTATACATATAACAACAAATTTTCGTACATATGGTATGACTGAAGCGGATAAAGTTTCCTGAGGCATTCTTTATATCTTAGTACAAGAATACTCTGTACCAAACCCCTTTCTTTGGTCCTCAGTGATGCACTCTACATAACCGTGCTTGCTTTTTTTCTCTATAATGTTCTCCTGTATTACGTACAAAAAGCCTTGACTAACAGATAGCCTGGTTTGCTTCCTGTACAGACGCTTCCTGTGCTCTGTGATCTTAAGATCTGCATAATGCAT
This sequence comes from Sinocyclocheilus anshuiensis, assembly GCF_001515605.1. Classification (NCBI taxonomy): domain Eukaryota; kingdom Metazoa; phylum Chordata; class Actinopteri; order Cypriniformes; family Cyprinidae; genus Sinocyclocheilus; species Sinocyclocheilus anshuiensis. The sequence goes on along the minus strand of NW_015548183.1, from coordinate 40,202 downwards.
TTCGATGTTTGGCAGGTGGAGGTGTGGGATGGTGTCCTCCTCTTCAAAACTAGGCTTAACATCCAAATCCTCTCTCATAAGATTCAGCAGTCTTTGCAGTGGTGATCCGTGGTGGTGTACGCTGCCATTCTGGGAGGTAAATATAGGCTGTGTTGAATCACACTGGCATGTACGAGGTGTGACATTTACGAGTGCTGAGAGAGTCGCAGGAGCCCTGGCTGCGAGACAGCTGGAAATCAGTGCCGGCATGCAAAACCTAATAACAACACTGATATTTACTCTCTCTCTCTCTTCGCTCTCCCTCTGACTTGAATGTCTCCCTCTCTTCGATTCCTTTGATTTTCATCTTTCCTCATGGGGGCAGCACATCTCCACATTTGATGGAATGTGATAATCCTCTCATGCCCCCCACACAGAGATTCACTTCATTCTTATTTTCGTTTTTTTCCCTTTGCATCTTCTCTCTATACTCTTCTGAAATCTTTTCTTTTTTCCTTTTGTGAGGGGCCACCGTGAGTCAAGCTCCACTGCTTTACCAATTCCATCAAAAGGCTAATCAACAATCTCGGAGCGGGGCATTTCTCAGAACAGTCATTCTTTCTGTGCCCATCCGGCAATCCAGCAAAAGCAAGCAAGCGCTGCAGTAATAGACCTTGAATTACAATTAATCCTGCCTGGCTCGATTTGCCAATAGTAATTCCAGTGCTGCGAGAGCGGGACCGGGTTCAGGCTCGGCTGGAGACTGCAGGGGTGGAGAAACGAGGCAACCAGAGTGAGAGAGAAAGAGTACAAATGATTTAGAGCCATGTTACCTTTCACTCAGGTAAAAATTACAGCCCCTTTACGGCCTCGGCAGACCGGGCCATTAGTCTTTCAGGTGCTTATTTTACATTTGTCACCGTGTGTAGCCCAGCACCCATAACACACCATTGTTTCAGAGTACATTTTGAGAATCTCTGCATTGCTTGTGCTGAAGGTATAAGTTGTTTGATGTGCAGGCCAAGGCAGAGGGAAGATGAGGAGGGTAATGGGAAACCTCTGAGCAGCAGGTTGATTTCCTGCCAGGAGTCTGCTGAAGTGCCCAAGGTGCTCTCTGGTATTTAGATTAGGAGGCAAAGAGGGATTTCATTAGTTGTTTATCTAGAGTCTATGAATATGTTATGCTGCTTTTGAGAAATAACCACACGCGCGCTCAAATGAAGTTCAATGTGTGCACACTCACACATAGAAATAGGGATTTTCTTGCACAGCTGGGGAGCAACTTGCATTTCTCCCCACCTGCTCTCTCTTTTTCTTTCTCACTATACCACGAGCCCCATTTCACTAGGATTCAGTCAGCAGTGACAGACAGCAGGCAAGTGTCATACTGTCCAAGGACAAACCATCATGCCATCCTCACAAGCCTGGCATTAGCACTCGGTTTGTGCCAAAGGGATAGTTGAATATTCTGTCATCATTTACTCACCCTCATGTTGTTCCAAACCCTTAAGACCTTTGTTCAAAATGTATGGTCTTCAAAACACAAATTATGATTTTTGAATGAAATCTGAGAGATTTCTGTTCCTCCATTGAAATTCCGCACAACAAAACTTGAAGCTTCAGCAAAAAGTAAAGATCGTCCTACACTATGAAAAATCTTGTTTACCCTCCTCCCCAGCTCCACCTGTGCAGATCTGCTATAGGGGCCTGTACTATGAAGCCGGATTAGCTGGCTAGCCAGGTAAATTTCAGTTTAGTTTGCACCAATCCTGGATTTTAGGTACCATGAAAGTGGCTTGGATTTTAGTGGCATTCATTGCCATAGTAACTTACTCTCCATGGCTAACCTGCTCCAGGGCAGGTTATGTTCTGGGTTAGAGATCGCAAGCTGAAATTGGACCAATCAGATGTGAACAAAGTGACATGTCTGATGCAAAAAAGTCACTCCCCCAGTTTCTCTTGCTCCAAATTAAAGGTCACTAGTACTAAAAAAAAAAAAAAAAGATAATTTTAATGATAATTACTTATAGTTATTTTATATGATTTAAATAATTAGTATATGATTTATATTGTTATCAGTCCATTACACACAAGTAATTTTAGTTTAACAGTTATTATAAATAATTTATTTTAAATGAATATTAATATATACAGATCATATGCAATATAAATAAGCTGTAAAATCAATAGATAATGCTTTATACATTTTTTTTTACCTTACATGTTTGAGTCTCTATCGGTGTATATTTTGAACTATATAAACTAACTTAACAAGTTTCACTTGTGACTGCACTGATAGAGCAAGATAATTTCTTTTATTTGTCCTCTTTCATGAACAATTACTTTTTCAGTGTAAATGTGTTTAAATTCGTCATATTCTACAATCTCATAACCTTTAGCAAAACCTTTACCCTTTAGTTTGGAATCTTGATGGGTCTCTCGCGAGAAGTAAATCATACTTGCTCTGTGTTGCAAGGCATGTGATTGGCTGTGTGCCAGTGATGTCACACATTCATGTGCATGCGCTCCACAAACTCAGGATCAAAGCCTGAGTTGACGAAGAAAGTTGATGATACGCATCATGGTACCAACAAAACCGGATTTGAGTGGTTTGGTTTTGTCAACTCAAAACTAATCCTGTAACTCTGAATTTGTTCAACTACCATCATAGTACAGGCCCCTGGTCTTCTCTATCTTTTCTTGCAGCAGTTTGTTTCCTTATTATATATGTTATTTTAAGTAAGCTGAACAAATCCTTATTTTTTCAGCAGCAGCAGCATAGCAGATCTTGTTTGCCGAATTCAAACATACATGCCAATGCTGGTTAGAAATAACTCTGAGAATGGTCATGACTGAAATCCATATCAATCGATTGGTTCAACACAAGTCTTCTGAAGATAAAATAGATTTATGAGATGAACATATTTAATTTAAGATTTAATTTAGATATAAACATTGAACACATACACAGAGCATGTCAAATATCATAACATGCTGTGCTTGACTGACACAAGAGGTTTGTTCCCGCACATCAAGCAGGTACATGCTTGTACAATTGGGCTTCCATTTTTACCATATTTAATGAGACTTTATGTTGATGCATTGTTCACATGCATTAATTCTGTTCATCATAACAAGTGATTGTGTCTTTTCTAGGGTTGGGTATCGTTTTTTTTTTTATATACCGATGCCAAATCAGTACTTTTTAAATGGTTCTGGTGCCTAAACGGTGCCTGAACTGATACGTATCAAAAAAAAAAACAAAAAAAAATTCCCCCAAAAATGATGGATTGGCCATTAGCACTATAAACACATGATGTCTGTTTCATTCATACTGGACGCCAGAGGGCACCCTCACACAGAAAATCCACATATCCAGTCACAGAAATAGCGGAACTCATGACTCTCCAGGAAATCCCTTATATGGACAAAGGCATCACTATTATAGCTGTAAACAGTAAACAGAACATATAAACGTTTTGAAAGATAAAACAAAGACACTAGGTTAATCAGGAGATTGTAGATAGAGTATTTGGTTCTAGTACATACTGGTTACATAGGTACCGGTGCCATATTGGTACCGGGTTTCGGTACCCAACCCTAGTCTTTTTAGAAACCGCTTGATTCATGCTGTTTAATGCATGACTTTCAATGGATGGAAAAAATGTTGAGAAAAATATCTTATAAAAATATCTTCATTTGTGTTCTGAAGATCAGTGAAACTCAACATGGTGGGCATGAGTAAATGACAGAATTTTCTTTTTTCCCTGAACTACCCCTTTAAATGAGATGAAATGGTAATGTTGAGACTTTTCTGTTCTTATCAGAGTAGTCATTCACTTGTCAGGTTAACTGTGTGGGAACTCTTTTTATGATACCTTAGCTCAGGGCCGTGCAAATAACTTTTTAAAATATTTTTTACATTAACAATGTAATCAATATTCTGTTTATTAAAGCCAAGTATGAATCTCATCAAGTTATTAAGCATTTTACATTTATTCCAAAATAATAACTTTTTTATTATTTGACAATTTAAACAAAATATTTATTTGTGAACTTATGTTCAGCTATTCTTTGTAATAATTATTGAATAACCATTTCGAGTCTTATTTTGACGTATAAAGTGGTTACATCTAAGTGTGTCATGAGTCTTCCCATTAATGCCATTACAGTATATACAGTATATACAGTATATATATATATAAATATATATATATATATATATTTTTTTTTTAGAAATGACCGTCTGCAGGTCCAAAATACTCTTCAGCAGATTGATTGATATTTGTCTGTAGTCCATCAACTTACAGCTGTATTGACATGCACTGCAGCTGTCACGTGATCCTTTAGAAATCATTTTATTATGCTAATTTGGTGCTCAAGAAACATTTCGTATTATAATAAAAGTTGAAAAAAAGTTGTTACGGAAAACCGTAGCACATTTATTTCAAGATTCATTGATTAATTAAAAAAAAAAAATCAGAAGAACAACATTTATTTGAAATAGAAATTGTTTATAACATTATATTATTTCCTGTGACTCCAGTTTAATGCATCATTGCTAATTATATATTTATTAATAGGTTAGGTTAGTAGATGTTTTTTTTTTTTTACTGACCCCAAAAATTTGAACGGTAGTGTATTTATATGGTCAAAAAAATGTGCATTCACAGATACACTCCCAGTCACAGCTTATGCATGACGTTAGTCAATAAGAGGGAACCTCCACAACATTTAATGTAGGAGCAATATGTATCAGTGTTGAACCCACATCTAGGTGAAATATGTCCCTTTAGAGTGGAAATGCATATCATTCTACAGAACACACTGGTGTGAAAGTCACCATGGGGCCACAGCATCTCTTTGATGCAAGGGTTCAATAAGAGATAATTGCACCAGCCATGGTGAACTAACTGTTTCTGGCATGCAGTGCTGCTCAGTCTCGGCTCACCGGCAGCCTGCTTGCAGTGACAACAGCTTATCTGGTGGTATTTTGAGTGGTGATAGAGGAAGAGGTTACAGTGAGGTTCACTCTCTCAGCGTTCTGCCCATCCTGTCACTTGAGACATGTCAGACAGGGCCAGATGTCAAGCTTAGATATCCTGCTCTGGGTTTGATGAACGGGAACGTAGGTGTGGCAGAGACAACAGACGGTACTCAAAGAGCGTGAGGGTGAGCAGAGTGAGCGAGAAGAAGAAGGGCAGGTTGCGCTCGTTTCACAGAGAAAGCGTGGAGAGCTCGTTGGAACCACTCCCACACACTTGCTTCCCTGCAGAGACTTGCTGCTATGAGAGGAAAGAAACAACCTGGAGTGAAGAAAGCTTTACCTGAGAGAAGAGAGAGAGAGAGAGAGAGAGTAGTGTCTATACTTATCTGCTTTCCGTCAGTTACAGTGGGTGGATTTATCCTATCTAATCATCGTGTAGGCTGTGAAAGATATGTTTTTTCTTTTTTTGTGGGTGTACAGTATGTATGCATGTTTCAATATTTCAAATGTGCTTTTGCAGGCCATTGAGTAATGGTAACATAGTATGTGGTACAGCACTTTCTTTGCATCTATAATACAATATATATTATTACATGGCTCTCTGGATTCCTTGATTCTGATTGGTCTGTTTCTGGTTAAATATTTCTGAATAATCGCCACTCATTCGGGAAACCTATCTCTCTTTTTAGAAAAATTAAAGTTATATGTAATTGGTGCCATCTTGCATCTCACAATGGTTACAGTAATTTTGACTCCAAAATTCAGACTTTAATTTGAAAAAAGTGTTTTAAAGGAGACATCTGATGCCCATTTTCCACAAGTTGGTATGATTCTTTAGGGTCTTCGTGAAATGTCGGTAACATACTTTGGTTAAAATGCCTCAATGGTCGTCTAAAACAACACCCTTTTTACCTTGTCAAAAACAGCTCTGTTCACAGTGACTCGTTTCGGTGCATGTTTCGTGTCGACACGACACATGAAGTGCTACCTTGGACTATATGGCTCGGAGGTGGTCTTATTCAAATAGCTAGCTACAGTATCTACATAGAAATCGGCTACAAATTAAAACAGCTTGTTGGATGACACGGTTTCAGACTCAGACAACCCATAACAAACTGGCTGCATGTTTTCTTTTCAGCTTTTCTGAGCTGGCAGACACACCAGAATCCAATGCAAAAAAGCTTAAAAAAAAAAGTGAAAATTTCACCCGATGTCCCATTTTAATGAATAAATATAAATGTGTTTACTAAATGAGGAAATGGAATATAAATGGAATATAAATGTACTTTACTAAATGAGACCAGTTCATTTCACTTAAATATTACTGAAAATTCATTGCACCTTATAATCTTTCCTCTTGTGATGCATATCTGAGTAAAACAGCTTTTTGAATGAGAAAATTTATTTGAATGAGAAAATGTCATTTGTTAATGACTGCAATCTCGTGTGAGTGACAGGTGGCTGAGAGGAGAGATTATTGGGTAACACTTTACTTGACTTTACTTGGGTGTGCATAAGACTGACATGACACCTTCATAATCATGACATGACACATGTCATGAATATGAAGGAGGTTTTATGCATGTTTATGACAACTGTCATTAAGTGTCATTCGCTCAGTTATGTCATTTTTAATGCAAAGATGACATTGTTTGAGATGTCTTTGTTATGGGCTATGGTTAGGGGTAAGGGTAGGGGTAGGGTTAGGTTAAGGTTAGGTCAAATAATGTCATATTTGCATTAAAAATGACATAACTGAGCGAATGACACTTAATGACAGTTGTCATAAACATGCATACAAAACCTTCATATTCATCACGTGTCATGTCATGATTATGTAGTTGTCATGACATGATTATGTAGGTGTCATGTCATGATTATGAAGGTGTCATGTCAGTCTTATGCACACCCCTTCAAGTAAAGTGTAACCGATTATTGTCCCTATCTTGTGCCAGTGCACATATGCCATTGCAAGGGGTGGGGAAAGTTAATGTTTTTGATTAAAGATTACAAGGGCACATTAAAAACAAAAAGTTACACACACACACAAAAAAAAAAAAAGATTGACAGTTCTTATTTTTCTACATAAAAAAGTTATGTTAACGCAAAAACTGATATTGTTAAGCAGAACTCAAACTGAATGAGACTTGTGGTTCTCAGCATGCTTTGCGTCAGGCTGTATAAGGGAGTGTAAATGTTGAAATTACTGTAGATATTATTTTATGTATTTTTGTGCAAGTTTAATATGGGGGAAATTGTTAGTGTTTAATTTGGATTTGAATGGGTTATGGAACTTGTGGTGAGGAGTGAGGTGTGGTGTTCTGTTGATGCTTTATGTTGCTTTATTTGAAAAACATTGTGCACAAACATGCGCAGTGATAGTCTTGTTGCTGTTGCTAGTTAGCAGTTAACTGGAGAAGATTTAAGTTAATTTGATGTTTCTTGTTTTAATGATTTTAGTAGTGTTTGAGCAGAGTTTAGAGTTGAATTTAATTGTATATTCAAGATGAAATGGATTTGGGATGTACATTTCAGTATGATGGATTATCGAAAAAAAAATAGGACTTATACATCAGTTGTTGCCCTCAACAATGGAAGAAGAAGAACACAAGCTTGCAGGGGCAGGTTTAAATGATTGATGAAGTCCTATGTCACTGGAAGATTGAGTTGTGACATTTTGATTTAAAATTATGAGGTAAAAAAGAGTAACATATTCATAAATTAATCTTCCACACTAATATCAATAACATGCAAAAAAGTGAATTTTCATTTTCATTCATTCATTTTGAATTTAATAACTATTTTTAGTGGATTTTTTTAGTTCACAATTCTCACAAAAATTGTTTCTGTAATGTATCAGACAACTTATGATTTGAAAATGGTTACATATCAGTCGATTAATCTGGCCAAAAATATCTGTCTGTCACCACCAAGACCCGCCCCTGGACTTATCATGTGTATGACAGACAGGAGCCCCTCTTCCAGTTGTCACAATTAAGCTGTCTTTCAGTATCCTATAGAGATAGCCCCTTGCAAAAGCACTCATGCCCTGTCAGGCGACTTATCTGCTCTGATAGAGGTGTGTTTTCTTTCCCACACTTTTGTCAAGCAGGAAAATAGCTATTTACAGGCCTGCCAACAACGATTTCCACAACCATCCTGTGTGGTTAATACAGTACCTATCAACAGTCTGGCCACATCTTCCATCCATCTGTCCATCGTTCCATCCTCGGTCCATCTATCCGTCTGGCCAGCCAGCCAGCCAGCCATCCCATTTATTTTGTTTGCTTTTGGAAGAAATGGATGTGAGCAATCACTTTGTTGCGTGCTGAGACTGAAATGGCAATTCTGTGGCTGTAGTTGCCCAGCTGGTTTCTGATGCCTCCAGTGTTGTACATGTTACATCTTCATTGATTCATCTCATCTCATTGTAGCTATGTATTCTAATGCAACATGCAAGGAAATAAGATCTCAGATGACAAGAAGTTAAAATAGTCTTTACTACAGCTGTAGTGAAAGTTGGAATAAAAAAAGTGTTACTCAAAAAACAAACAAACAAAAAAAGAAAGAAAGAAAGAAAGAAAAAGTATTTGTGGTAAAAGTAAGTAAGGGATATAAGAATATCTTTTCCCTAGCCTTTGTAGACAAGTGTGGTCTCATATTGGAGAAGTCAGTTCCATTCACTCACTAGCTGTGCCCATTGAGCTGAATTAGACTTTCAAATCACACCGACTTTGTTATTTCCTTCAAGTCTTGCTGTGCACAAGGCTCTTTATCTCCAGACAATCAGCGTGCCAGGTCGAAGGGGTAAGAGAAAGGAATCATAGAAGCAGAAGTGTGAATGTTTAAAATGCAGCTGTTCTTGTTCTTGGCTGCCATGCTGGCTGCCAAAATGGCTGGAAGCCTCTAATGATGTGTGGAATAAGAGGACACGGTCTGTATCGTCACCAGCAGTCATGACGTCTTTAACTTTTCACCTTCCTGACAGCATTCTTGAAAATGCCAACCGTTCTTTTCCTCTCGGCCAGTCCGTCTCAGACAGCTGGGGAGTTAAAGGGAGTTCCTGATTAAAGCACGCATGACTTTCATCTCAATGACTCTGCTAAGAATATACGCCGAATGAGCCTTAAACACAATAAAAATGTAATTAGTCTTTCTTGCATTAATTAAATGTCAGTCATAATGAATCCATCACATGTTATGAGGCTTTTTGAGAGACGCACCAGATTGCTTGATTATTGCGAGAGCACACCTGTACCACAAAATAGCCTCAGACAATTCTTGTTATGTGTATTATGTTGTTTAGTACAAGCATCAGATTATTGTTGTGGTACACAGAACATGCTAATTCCAAACTAATTAAAGTGATATGCAATCTGTTAGTTTATCAGGAGGAAGATTGGAATGTAAAATACCTTCAAGCTAAACACCCACATTTCTCAGGAGAAAGAAAAGCAGCTCAGTTTCTGTGTACAAACGAGTAGAAATTGGACTGTGGTCTTCCTGCCTCTGTTGAAAATGGGAACTGCTTTTTTCTCATTTTCTCAGGTGGCGTTGCAGCCTCAGTGGCAAGTCACCTTTGTTTAAATCAATACTGCAGAAAGAGTGACTGAGAGAAATAGGGAATGTGGGGAGGCAAAGAGGTGGCTTTGTAAAAAGAGATTTAAAGTTGTTTAAAAAAAGGAAGGGACAAACATATAAACCTCAGAATGTCACATTTTGTAATAAAACAAGCTGTTTACAAGCTACATATATATGTAGATAGATACACAGTATATGTGTGTGTGTGTTTGTGTGTGTGTATGTATGTATATAACAGGCTTAATTGTTACTGTCACATACGCAATTTTTCTCTAAACGTCTGGAAATTTGTTCATTTGATGAAGGTTATATTCTGGTTAAAGTTTAAACCAGTGGTTTTCAGTCGTGGTTCCCTGGACACACAGCACTGCACGTTTTGTCTCTCTTTTCTCACACACTCAGTTTAGCTGATGATCCGAATCAAGTGTGATATAGAAAGGCGATATTCAAAATGTGCAGTGCTGTGGTTGAACACCACTGGTTAAAATGCCTTTATTGTATGGACATTTTTTTATGGACAGTTTATTATTAGGTTGGTACTTTTAAGATATATTTAGATATTAGATATTCCCTGGCAGACTTTGTAGCTTTATGGCCATATGTTTTGAGCAGTGATTTTTATAACCAACCTCAGATGTTATAGAATGACAAATTGTTGTTGGTTTGAACAGGAAAATGTTATCAGTCCTTGTCTTTGGTGTGAACAGGCCTTTAGATCTTTCTCCATTCAGGTATGGATCTTCAGCAGAAATCAGTTCCCGTTCTTCAGCAAAGTCAACCATAATGTTTGCACATAGCACCAGTCAGCAGAGTGGCTGGGTTATATGTTATATGTTATATATTTCATTCTACCTTTTGTTTTCTTGCAAGGTCACCCAACAAAGAGCTCATTTCACACTATGAGGCTGTAGCGCTGCTAAGGGAGGGGTGGCAACAGTTAGCTCAGCCAATCAGGGTAAAGGAGAGCCACCATTGAAACTGTAGGTTTCAGAGTTGAGCACTGTGTGATGAATGTAAACATATGGGAGTTTCAATGGTCCCACCTCTGTTCCTTCTGACTTAACATTGATAAAACCTCTTAAGGGATGTTAGTGTAAATGCTGACTCTATTCTAACAAGCAGGAGTGTAATGTGGAAAAAGTTGACATTGACCTTCCCGAAGTTTGTTCTTTTTAAATTATAGTGCAGTGAGTTATTTTCCAGCCTCTAACCCTGTCACCCTTAGTTGTGTGCTTACATTTTGGAGCCATAGTTTGTAAGTGACAATCACAACTGGTACATTCTTTGTATGCTGAACCTCTCATATGAGAAGTGACATTTATGTGTATGAGTGCCTCAAGTCAAGAGTAGAGCAGCAATATAGAACCCAGTTTACAAATAAATGACAGCTGAGGTTTTTCATCCATCCAAGTGCCCCATTTGTACAAAGACATCACAAAGAATCTGAGATCCTCTCAAATTTGACATCAGACTAAAAGAACCGTTTTCGACAAGAGATGTTTTCACCGCGAGGGGATGAATCAAGTCAACCAATTGCAACCGATCCACACCAACTTGACATGACAGCAATTTCTAGCCTTTCTCTTGAAGAGCAGCCAGATATATTCATATGATATTATGATAGAAGGCACTGAAATGACATTGAGCTAAACGACAGCAGTGGCCAGCAAAGGAAGCAAAAGTGACATGCAGTCAATCTAGTATTGTTACACCAATACATCAAGACAAATTTCAGAGAAGGACTGTCAAAATAAGGCTCGTCTCCAATCGAGATGGCAGTAAAAGTAGCAGTCCAGAAAGCAACAGCAGTGAGCAAAGAGGAATACACAAAGATGCGTACAGTATATATACACATTAAAAAGTTTGGGGTGGTTTTTGTTTGTAATTCTCACCTTGACTGCATTTATTTGATCAAAAAAATACACTAAAACAGTAATATTTTGAAATATTATTACAATTTAAAATAAATGTTTTCTAATAATATACATATATTACATGTAATTTATTCCTGTGATGGCAAAGGTGAATTTATTAGCAGCCATTTTACTCCTGTCTTTAGCATCATATGATCCTTCAGAAATTATTGTAATAAGCTGATTTGGCGCTCAGTAAACATTTATTATTGTTATGAATGTTGAAAACATTTGTGCTGCTTAATATTTTCATTGAATAATTTTTTTTTCTAGACTCTTTGATGAATAGAAAGTTCAAATGAACAGCATCGTAACTGAAATGTATGTATGTACGTAGAAGTCTTTACTGTTTGATCAGTTTGATGCATCTTTGCTGAATAAAAAAAAAACTAAAAAAATACTGACCACAAACATGATCAGTAGTATTTATATGTGTATATATTTACCAGCTGACTGTACATTACTAAATGGATACTTACCTTAACATGAAATATTGATTTGAGGTTATGTGGAATTGTTTTTTTTTTTTTTGTCTGGCTTGTAAATGAGCGTAAAGCTTCTGTTATGATAATAGTCTATTATAACTTTTTAAAAATCTGCATGAAAACTGCAACACCATTACAATATGAATTTATATATTAATATTTGGACTATTTATAAACCAACTCTCTTATTGCCTTGCTAGCAAAATGCGTTATGCTCTTAATTAAAATTAATTACGTCCTCCATTAGTATTACAGTCGGTAGTCATGGTAACCATTTAAAGTCGTCGGATGGCACCAATTAGCTACTGATATGGAAAAAGAGGTTGAGGAGTGATACTGAATGCCATGGTATGCATGTTGACATGGGCAAGGGTTAAAAGTTATTTATATAAAATATTTGAGAGCTTAATATTACAATTGACAGTTTATAATTAAGTAATCCGTAGAGCTGTTTAATAAAATGTTCTTTCCCCACGTCATTCATTATTTTCTTAGATGTTTTCTAGAGTTGACCAAAAAGCACATGCTCTCTCATAAACACTTAGTGCCTCTAGCAATGTCAAAGCTTGGTCTATGAATGGAGGAAAGAAAAGGCAGAGTGAACTGCTTCAAGAGGAAAATATGAAATGACTCCTGTTGTGCTGTGTTCATTAGCTTTAATTCATTAATGTGCAAATTAACCCCGGACACACAAAGACCAGTGGCGGCAACATAGAGGGGTGTTAAGAGAAGAATCTAATTTGGTCATCTAAAGGTTATGAATGAATAATTCACGAAACATTTTATTTCCGGTTGTCACATATTACTGTGGCCTCTCTGCCCTCTCGACTAGTTTTCAGCGGCGATGCTAAAATGGCACACTGAGAGAGAGAGTAAAAAATGGGATGGGGGAATAGTTCAGGATCCAGAGACACAGCTGTGCGCTGATAGTTGGGCTCTGTTTCTTTGCATCTCCGTTAGTGCATTAGGAACAGATGAGTCTCGGTTAATTGAATTATTTATTAACCAAATCTCTGAGCATATGCTGGACATTGAACATCCTGTCTTTTCTGAGCCGCCCAGCAGTCGTCAAATTTCCGGCCTCCTCCCAACCGCGTTCCACATCCCGAGGAGAAGAGAAAGAGGGTCAATTAGAACAGTAGACACAAGAGGCAGAAGTGGGACGTGCTAATGTTTTACCTATTTGCCTTTGGCCATTCCATTCCATTCCATTCCACGAGCAGTTTATTTTCCTCTTTCTTCTTCCACTCTAAGCATCGCTCCGGGCCTCCCTATAGAAGAGGATGCCGCTTAGCTATCAGCAGCTCTGGGAGCAATAAGAGTAAGACTGGTGAGAAGTTTTTGCCCTCAAACTCTCCAGGGATAAGCAACACGCTGTGAAGATGCCCTCCCTTTTCCAAAAAACGAAAAAAGGAGCATGAAATCACCCTCCACAATGTGCTTATCCTGACAAATGGGCCGATGATGATCCCCGATTAGCTTTGGTAGAGGTCACAATGCTCTTTTCCTATCTGCTTCAGAACACTGGCATTTAAAGACCTGGAACGTAATAAATGTGCGGCGATAAAAGGTTTAATACTAGCAGGGTCCAAAACATACTGTGTCGAAATACGCTCAATAAAGAAAGCCTCAAAAACAAACCGTGCCAAATCAAATTTAAAGCCACGACGAGGTTACGTTCTTATTTTAGAGTTAAACATACGTGTTATTTGAGCACGTTCTGAGAAGACAGACAGTAGCTCATTCTCACCACCGTCACAGCGCAGGCCCCGAAATCCTCTCTTCTCCTGTCTTGTCAAATAAAATGAAATGGCTTTGATCTTCTATCCTAACTCAGCTCTGTATAATTTCAGCAGCTGCTGAGAAACCTGCTCTCTACCTGAGTGTTTGTCAGCCCGAGCAATTTGTCTTTGGATGGATTGCATTGGGTGATAGCTTTATGGAGTCACGGCCAAAGCTTGCAGCACTGCCTGCAAAGAACAAATCTGTGATACTCACAATAATGCGAGACAGGGGGAAGGCATGAAAGGAAGAGAAAGGGAAAAGGAACAAGACTGAAGGGAGAGAGAGAAGTCAATCAAAGGCAGCTATTGTTGGAACCATTGTAAGGGTATCAATTACTGTGTGTCAGTCTCCAAAGACCTTCCCCTGGTAATGCTGAACACAAATACAGAACGAGATGTGAGGTAAATTATAGCTACACGGAGGTCTACCGATATACCGATAAAGCAGAGAGATGCTAGACTGACAGCCTGAAGGGTAAGCCCAGAGATGTATCAGACATCTGTGCGCACATTTCACTATCGAGTGTGTGCGTTGTTAGCGGTGGGCTTCTTCTGAGAGGAGAGCCATCTTTGTAGGCTTCTGTTGTATTTAAAGCGCACATCCTCTTGTGTTTCGAAGCTTGAGCAGATAGAATAAAATTTGCAAAACAGTTGGGGATCACTTGTACCTGCAGCCCACACAGCTTGTAATTGCTCTGTGACTTCAGCTCATTGGTGAGAGGAAAGGAACCAATTAAAAGCCAAATACAGCCTATGGGGTGTCCACTAAAAATAGCCACTCAAGCAGTGTCTGCTGTGAGTTGTGACAGAAAATATGGCAGGTGGAATTTGGGGAATAGTATCCTACAGTTTTAAATAAGTGCATCACTGTGTTGCTTTCATGGTGCAAAATGAAATGTTGCAAGCAATGATTATAAAAAAGGTGTCTGCCATTGTTTTCTCAAAGGACAGGATGTTTAAAGATCCAGGCTCTCTAGCAGCTGCATGTGGACAACGTCTGTGGGAAATTAGGCAAGCTGAGGCTTGTTGTGTTGTGGCTGATGAAGCAGAGGACTTTTTTTTCAGCCACCACTTCTGTTCTTCATATTAATTCAGTTAATCTTTTGTTTAATCTTGTGTCTAAACAAAGATTAAGTTTCTCACTGTGTTATCTGAGGATGAACATGATTTTACCAAGTTGTATGATTTTTTAAATATTTTTACTATTGAAATGTATTGACAAAAAAGGGAAATATTGATTAAAAAT
>NW_015548183.1:16277-21404 GCF_001515605.1 Sinocyclocheilus anshuiensis | reverse complement strand
TATATATAATCTTTTTAATATGTTTTATTTTGTTATTTTATTTGTTATTTTATTTTATATATTTATTTTTTCAGGCTTATCAGCTTATGTTTTGTGTGTGGGACAAAGAGTTCTTTCTAAATCAGTCACTTATGAGGTTCCATGATGATCAGGATGCTGTGTAAGGCAGCTGTCTAACAAGGCAACGATGCAGATCACTACGTTTTGGAACTGAGCTAAAGAGTCTACATTTTCATTTACTCATTACTGACATAAGTCCGCCATCTTGGATTTTTTCCTGAGCCTATCAGCACCATGCTGTGGTGCATTTTGGGATTACCTTCTCCACAAAGTGTACATCTGGAGCTGCCTTCAAATTCCTTGTATGCAGCTCACTAGGTTTTGCCAAATGTATACCATTTTATTGTTTATTATTATTGTTTTTTTCAAGTCATAATCTACATTTGTCTCGCCTTGTCTGCCACCTTTTTTTTCTCCCCTGAACCCATCGCTGTGCATTATTTTCTGCAAAGTATACAGACTGCACCTATGATGCCTTACGGTGCTCCCTCTGTAGGCAGCTCACTAGGTTGTGGAACAGTACCATGCATATGGCTTATATTATTTTGTTGATGTTACCCCATATTGTTTTTCTTAATTCTGTAATGGTCGTCTCCATCACGAGCACTTCATACTAAAGCAAGGTCAAATTTCCATCCATCACCTTCAGTGACGTGGCTAATTATGAGGTCAGCAGGGAGAGATAGCCTAAGGAATAATTTTATTAGGGTCACAGACTTGTTCTCCTGTCCTCTTCATGCCCATTGCTACAAATGTCTTCAATCAGGACTCTAGGCTTATAGGAAAAATGCTCAATCTTTGCAAGATCTTTCTCAAGTCCTCTCCACTTCTCAAATATAACCACTCCAATCCAAATATTGTTTTAACCAGTCTTGCAACCCTTGTGCTCTGCATGTGGGTGGTATATGAACGTAATTAAAATGCCATTATTGTGCTGTATTTTCTCTGTGGTGGAAACTTGACCCTGATGGTGGACTTCTATGCTGATTTAACTCTTCTAGCATTAAAACAAGGCTTTTTATAGGCTTTTGACCGCTGTCCACTCTGATTAGGCCATGAGTTGTTTCTCAACAGTATGTTTTCATTTCTCATCTGTGTAAGGCAGCTGTCTAACAAGGCAACGATGCAGATCACTACGTTTTGGAACTGAGCTAAAGAGTCTACATTTTCATTTACTCATTACTGACATAAGTCCGCCATCTTGGATTTTTTCCTGAGCCTATCAGCACCATGCTGTGGTGCATTTTGGGATTACCTTCTCCACAAAGTGTACATCTGGAGCTGCCTTCAAATTCCTTGTATGCAGCTCACTAGGTTTTGCCAAATGTATACCATTTTATTGTTTATTATTATTGTTTTTTTCAAGTCATAATCTACATTTGTCTCGCCTTGTCTGCCACCTTTTTTTTCTCCCCTGAACCCATCGCTGTGCATTATTTTCTGCAAAGTATACAGACTGCACCTATGATGCCTTACGGTGCTCCCTCTGTAGGCAGCTCACTAGGTTGTGGAACAGTACCATGCATATGGCTTATATTATTTTGTTGATGTTACCCCATATTGTTTTTCTTAATTCTGTAATGGTCGTCTCCATCACGAGCACTTCATACTAAAGCAAGGTCAAATTTCCATCCATCACCTTCAGTGACGTGGCTAATTATGAGGTCAGCAGGGAGAGATAGCCTAAGGAATAATTTTATTAGGGTCACAGACTTGTTCTCCTGTCCTCTTCATGCCCATTGCTACAAATGTCTTCAATCAGGACTCTAGGCTTATAGGAAAAATGCTCAATCTTTGCAAGATCTTTCTCAAGTCCTCTCCACTTCTCAAATATAACCACTCCAATCCAAATATTGTTTTAACCAGTCTTGCAACCCTTGTGCTCTGCATGTGGGTGGTATATGAACGTAATTAAAATGCCATTATTGTGCTGTATTTTCTCTGTGGTGGAAACTTGACCCTGATGGTGGACTTCTATGCTGATTTAACTCTTCTAGCATTAAAACAAGGCTTTTTATAGGCTTTTGACCGCTGTCCACTCTGATTAGGCCATGAGTTGTTTCTCAACAGTATGTTTTCATTTCTCATCTCCACCAGTACTTCTGAAGATTGGATGTTTGAGTGCTCTGTAATTGAGACTGAAACTTGGCCATGCATTATGGATCATAAGTACTAGACCTCATTTGAATATGCATTGCACAGTCCACCGAAGTGGATTGCCTCTCTAAGAGTGCAGGAGCGCTCAGCTGAATTATGCAGGAGACCCAAACTGGATTGAGACTTGAATTTGAGACTCAGAAAATATCGATCTTCATTTATTTTGTTGTCATAAATCTGGTGTACTGGTGTATGTGTCTCATAAAAGTAGATTTTTTCCCTCCTCCTTTTGCATTTCCACCATAGCTCTGCTCAGTAAGCTGTGTGTGCGTCGATTGCACGAACGCACAAACCAAGTGAGTGAATGACTCACTCCTTGGTGTATGTGTCTCATAAAAGTAGATTTTTTCCCTCCTCCTTTTGCATTTCCACCATAGCTCTGCTCAGTAAGCTGTGTGTGTGTCGATTGCACGAACGCACAAACCAAGTGAGTGAATGACTCACTCCAAATTCATTTAGTGCTGCATACATAGAGAAGTGTTTCATCTACTGGCTTTGTGACAGGTCCAGCCATGAGCCGCAGCTCAGTACTTGTGCCGTGTATGATGATCTTCCTCTTTGGGGCTGTGAGAGCCGGAGATGCACCGGGGATGCAATGCGACTAACAAGTACGTGAGTACAATGCAGTTGGGCGTTGACTCACCAGCTGGCTTTCTGCTCAGTGGTTTGTCAGATCCCCTCTCTAACGTTTGAGGGCATCCCAGTCACAGGCTCCCCATGCCTGAGACTGTCACTTCCAAACCATTACCCTTCATTTTGAGCAACATTAATCTTGTTGTAATGGAGATGGTGTTTTATTTACTCAGCAGAGCTGTGCACACATGAATTCTGCGCGTAAACAACCGTTGATTGATTCTGCAAATGTTCAGGAAACTATGACTCCTTTTCAGGAAGTGTTTGATTACCAGGGAATAGTGACCACTTGTATTTTTCTGAAGCAAAATGGAACATTCTTGTTTTGTTTACCATGTACAAACATGCATATTTGCTATATAGTGTGTGCACAAAAATGCCACTTGGCTGTCTCCTCCAATGATTACAGCTAATTTCCTTGACAAACAATCCTCAGGTGGTTCCCCCTTGTTCTTCAACATAGAAAAATACTTCAAAATGGTTGAAACCGGTTTGAAAGTCAGTTTGAAGTCACTATACAAACGTCATCCTTACCTCACACTGTCTTATTCAAAGGCCCGCGGTGCACCATGCTTTGCATCTTCTCAGTGCCATTCCATTTGAAGTGCAGTAAAACAAAAACATCAGTGGCTGGAGGTGTTTCTCTGGAGAAATGCCTTTTAATGTAGGATTGTTTGAAGCTGCATCTCTGTGCAATTCTCATTTTAAGAGGATGTACACTGTTTTCATAGGATATGTGTGAGCAAAGTGAGGAACTGTCAGAGAAGTAAAGTTTGAATATGAATACTGGTGTCAACCATCTTGGTTAGAAACAATTGATTTCCATTGTGATACACCCACAGGTCCCATGTTCATGATGTACTTAGTGAAGGCTGCATTATTGATCTCTGGTTGAAATGATGCTGGCTGTCATACGTATATAGGCCTACGCATGAGCTGTAATTTGAACATGGATGAGGTATGGCCTGTAGCATTGTGTAGAAATATACAAATCATATATTTTCTGTCTAAATGAAAATAATCCACATACAATGCATTTTTGCAACATAACAGAAGTAGCAACAGATCTTTTCTTCCATATTGTAACATACATTCAAATGAAACTTGATTATAAAAAAAAAAAATGTAGAGTGGGATCTTGGTTCAAACCATCGGTCGTTGATTGGGTGGGGGCAGATCTGAATGTGAGTTTGCAGTCCATTGTAAGAAAGGGATGAATGTGTTGATGGCAGTTAAAGAATCAAGAGAGATATATCCAAGGATTAACATGATTACCAGTCAATAACAATTATAGCAAGCTGAAACTCCGCATCCAGGCCTCATTAGCGTAGCTGTTAGAACAGACAGGCCTGATTATTCTTAGCTGAGGGGGAAAGAAAGGCAAAGGTGCAATGGGCAGCATGTGGAGACTATTGATTAGAAGTGTGTGCTCGTATGTTGGAGGGGCCGATCTGACCTTGGTTAATGACAGAGTAGAGGCGATGAGTATCACAGCTGTGGCTGCTGTCGGCTATCATCTCACCTTTCAGCGCTCCTACCTACAACATCACACAGACATAAAGCATCCACAGGACTAAGAGCTCTATGTGCTTTGGGCCTTATAGCTACCTTTTTTTAACTTAAGGGCACGTGTGGTTATTTGTACCTTGAATGTGCGAGGCTTCTGGTGTCATCCGCTTCCAATTATTTTAGCTGTACAAAAACATGCAGTTATGCAGTTTGACATTGCAAACTGGTATTTCTTATCATATTACTTAAGTGTATTATTGTAATCACAAAAACACTGGCGCAAATAATGGAATCACAAGAAAATAGCTTACTGCCACGTAGACAGGTTCTGTCTTTTCATAGGGCTTTGAATTAAACTTCTTGATTTTAACCTTGCTTTTACATATGATGAGCCAACACGACAAATGGACTTGGGTCCACACCAAAAGCTGTAGTGGGAAAGCATCCTGAAAGCCAACATTTGCATTTAGATTACAAATTAGATCATAGTGCGGAGCAAATGTCTAAAATGTGTGATAATTTTTGTGTTCTATTATTTAGCAATAACAGCAGTCATAGCCTTAACTGCATCCATGCCACTGAATAGCTACATTAGTGGCGTTGCTAATATCCATCCATTAGTCACATATTACTGAGTTGTAAATAAAGCTGTTAAGAATAAAAGGCAAATAGTTGAAACAAGGAACCTGGTGATAGATGGTGAAAAGACTTCAGGAATAACCTTCAGAGATTCTGGGTGGAAAGAGTAGGTGTACACAAACACCCACA
>NW_015548183.1:15552-15964 GCF_001515605.1 Sinocyclocheilus anshuiensis | reverse complement strand
TATCCTCATGGGCGCACGCACACACACACACACACACACACACACACACACACACACACACACAGACACACACTTGATGAACACATACCAAAACATCATCATTATTGTCTTTTCTATTTAGTTTTGGGAAGTGTTCTTGTGACCCTCATCTTCTAATGGTCATCTTCTAATGGTCGGAATGTGGGAATATTTTCAAGACTCGACATGAAAAGTAAGAACGGTCAGGCCAAGATCAACAGAACACAAGTATATCACATTTAGCTTGTGAGGGGAGACGGTGGGAGCTCACAGTTTGTGTTCCTCCTCCCTCTCTAAATTTATATCTGCCTGGAAAATGAATCTGTATAAGGTCACACTCCAATCAGGATTCCCACAGCATTCCCGTCTAAACGTAAACTGAGAAAGCTATCCG
>NW_015548183.1:2420-15541 GCF_001515605.1 Sinocyclocheilus anshuiensis | reverse complement strand
GCCCCCTAGAGGACGCAGTGTCTCGTTCCCTATTCAGGGAACCATGGTTACATAAGTAACCTGAGATGTTCTTCTGATCCTGATAAAAGGCGAGGCAGATGTTGTGTTGAAAATTTCCTTTTACAATAAATTATTGCTTCCTCCACTTTGACTTAACAGAGGGGTAGATTCCTCCCAAAATTCAAAACAGAGGGTCTGTTCTGCCATTTTCTGTCGGAAATCTGCAGATAGATGTGCATGCGTCCAGATGCCTCCTGGTTGTAGCTAGCATGGTGAAATCCAAAAACGAAATGTGCTAGCAATTGAAGCCAATGCCTCATATCTCTCTTTACTGACGTTTTTATTCATTTTAACATGTGTGAAAGCAGATGAGATGGTTAAAGAGATTGACCCTAAAACAATGGACAAACTACAGTCAAACGGGTTGTTTTGAATTATAGGTGTTTGAGGTGAAAACAAAAAAAAAAAGAGGAGCGCAACGACGATAGAAGAGGTTTAAATGGGAGCCAAATAAAAGACAGAAAGCCTGCCTGCACACATCTGGACAGAGCAGCGTGTGTTGGTTTAAGCGGAACCTCATACATCAATGAGCCATTTCAGCACATTGACTTTAAGGTTATTGGCTTTGGATGTTATAGTGAGGGCATTCATTTTCAGCAGAAGACATCTGCTTGGCTTTGGCTGCGGTGTAAAGCTGGGCCTGCCTCTCTGCCTACAGAAAAGGGCTGTTCACTCCAAGGATGATAACTATAAAAATAACAGTTTAATATTCTTTCTAATTCTATGAGAATAGAGAAATCCACACCACAGACATAATGAGAACATTGTTGGAATCACTTTCCCAGCTTATGGATGATAAAAAATAAAAAAAAATAAAACTTAAAAAAATCATATATTATAGTGGAAGGGCCGTCAAAGGAATTTGTTGTCTGAGGATTGTTTGTAGTGCCTGGTGCTATCAGCTGTCAAAATTAGTTGAGGTGAAAACTATAAATATTAATTTGCTATGTCTGACAGCTCAAAACATGCATTTCAATAACCAGCAACCTTTGTATTCAAGCCCACTGATGGACAGCTGCACAATGTGGAACCGCTTTCTCCCATATACCACAGATGTAAGCGTATCTTTACCTGGAATCTAGCACTGGTGTAACATCACATTAGGTGGGCCTGTCAGTACTTGAGCTGGCCATTCATATGATTCTATGTGCCCTCAAAAGTAACCCCACAGACACTGCTGACAGCATTAATGTTTCCTCCACTCACACACAGGAATACATCAAAAGAACAGCTGACTGTCCTCGAGTCTGCTGATAGTTCAGCGTTGGATATGACCTCAGTGACATGAGATTTTTGAGAAGGAGTACAAAATGGTGAGACCAGAGGAAGTACAGTGGGTGTGGAACAGGTGACGGTTTAAAAAGTGTGTTTCTTCGAGAAAGCCAGAAGTGGCCACAGGGAGGATTAATGGGAATAAAATTAAAGGCTCCTGTGTGCCAGACTCTCTGAAACCAAACTCTTCAAAATCAGACGTTGCACCACCCACCTGATCCTGAGCAGTTTTGCTGTTATTTTTGGAGAAAATTGCCTTTCTTTATTTTGGTTGAACCAGCTGAGCAATATTAGAAGGCACAGGAAATGTATTTTGGCCCTAGAGTAGAGAAAAAATTAGGGGATTATACATAAGGGATAATGTACAGTCAGCAGGTCATTGTTGCAAAATAAACCCCATTGGGGTGATATGAGATCCTGTCAGGGTTTATTTTGTGTTAATAACTGACTGACTATCCATTATCCTGCTAGTTACAGTACTGCTTATAAATAAATAAATAAATAAATAAATACACTGACATAAATATATTGATTTACCCAAAAATGAAAATTGTTATTGTTTACTCAGCCTGATGTTTTCTTAAATTCTATGACTTTTTGTCTTCTCTGGAACATAAAAGAAGATTGTCACCAGAACGGGTTGGTTACTAACATTCTTCAAAATATCTTCATATATGTTTTTGTGTTCTGTAGAAGTATAGTATGTCATGCAACAACATGAGGGTCCACAACTATTGAGCACAACTATTCCACATTTAGTTTTCTTTCCACCATCAGGCCTAACTGTTCACATTATAAAACCATGCTGATCCAAACTAGTTTGCACATTTTAAGGTTTATTTTCCACTGTGGTGCTACGAAATCAGGAGTGTACAGTATGTTACCTTGTTAATGCATGAGCTGGCATACTGTAGTAAAAATTGGAGCGAGTGCACCATGGAGGATGATCAATCATATTAAGAAGGTAAAAGTATCCAGGCTAGCAACAAATAACATTTATTGGCTTAATATTATTACATTATATGAGTAATATTGGTATATGAGTTTTAAAGAGTTACTGGAGCTAGTGTAATGTGCCTTACTGGGCAAAAAAGCATGTAGAAAAATACTGTACTGTAAAATCATCACGCCGTTCCACCAGCATGGTTAGCCAACAGTGCAGAGAAATACAGGCTGGAAACTGATTGCAATTGTAATGTGCTGAACCATGCTCAAGTGAAAATGTAGCTGGAAAGCATTGGAACCACTGGAACAAATGATGGAAAACTGCCAACAGTACAGGTGCATCTCAATAAATTAGAATGTCATGGAAAAGAACAAAACTGAGAGACCATTTTGAAGGCTCAGGAAACCTTTGCAGGTGTTTTGAGTTGATTAGCTGATTGGCATGTCACCATATTCTAATTTGTTGAGATAGTGAATTGGTGGCTTTTTGTTAGATGTGAGCCAAAATCATCACAATTAAAAGAACCAAAGACTTAAACTACTTCAGTCTGTGTGCATTTAATTTATTTAATACACGAGTTTCACAATTTGAGTTGAATTACTGAAATAAATGAACTTTTCCACGACATTCTAATTTTTTGAGATGCACCTGTATGTGGTTTCCCTAAAATGGTCAGTTATACAGTATTGCAATAGGTAACGGTCATTATTTGGGAATGATGCAATTGACCAATCAGAATCAAGTGTTCTAGACAGCCGTGTAATATGGTGGTATCCACCCACTCATTTTGCATAAGTCATCGACATAAGGTTTAATGGTGTAAATGTGTGAATAATCACATCCTTTAACTGAACATGCAAGGTAAATGACAGCATAACTTTTCAAGGAGTTGCAGTAAACTAATGAAATTCCTCATCTGCCAAACAGAAGCAAGCATGAAGTTCGACCTGACTGTGAATTCAGCATGAATCAGAGACTGTTTTGCAATTTGAATAACCCATGAGCCAAAGTTAAGCAGGTCTATTTCACCACAGCCAACCTTTACAAGTCTGATTTATGTAAATTGCTATATTGTGGTGCTACTGCAACATATTGGATTATGAAAAAAGGAATATTAAGTATTTATATTTGATCCAGAAAATACTAAATATAAACACTGTTGTGTTTTGCCCTCTTATATATTTAAGGAATATCCTCATTACAGTAATAGGACTATGTTACATCATTTGTCATTGTGTTTTCTGGAATCGTTCCCTCCAACGACATCATTTTGCCCAAGCAAACAAACAAGGAAAATGCGTTGTGCCATTTCCTTTGAGATCTCCTTAGGCGTCAACAAATCTGATCAAGTTTTCCAAATTCACCACAAATGGGGAGGAAGATGAAATATGCTTTCACTTTTCACAGCTCTAGTTGCATAATCCTATTCTGTCTCTGACCATTAATTTTATATTTAAAATTGCGCCATGGTCAGGGCACCATTCAGTGTGTGGGAGAAAAGTAGTGGCTACCTGGAAGCCTCTGGCATGAATGTGACACAATGTCTTAGACATACAATAATACTAGTTAAAAACAAATTAATTCTTCTCCTTCGAATGTAAGCCAGCATACTGATATAATGCACTGACTGGAGAAGGAGAGCTTAAGGGTCTGAGGAGAGTGGTGGACAAATCTCATTTAAAAATGGCAGTAAGGACATGCATAATTCAAACCCATTACAGGGTGCGGCTCCATTGCTCAACGTTAATTGAGACCTTCACATCTGATCCAGAAAGAAAGAACTCGTCTTGTATGCTAACATAGTATTATTTATATACTGTATCTTTTATATATTATTGTTCATGCACGGTGGGGTGCAATGCTATTTCAAATATAATTAATGTTTGTCAAAATACTCATCAGATACTTAATGGATGGTGCATTGCTTCACTAGTTTTTCAAGAACCATTTGATGAATCCGTCTCTTTTCTCCGTTCTGTTTTTCTGTCAGAAATCGACTTTTTCATTCTGACATACATTGGCTGAGTACTTGTTTACAGCGTTTCTGTCCTTGCGTGGCGGTCTGCTTGTGCTTGCATTGTCAGTAGGAGTTTTTCTTTAGCAGGTGTAGTCAGCTGTGAAGAACATCTCTCCGAATCAGACTTTGAGTGAATTTCGTCTCTTGTTTGGTGCTCGCTTCTCTTATTTTCTTTCTGATAAATATTTACCAAGCTAAATACAGTCGATATAATTCCAGTCAAAAGTTTTGACACACCTACTAGTTCCCTTTCATGGGAACTTCGAATTGCGTCCTCTAGGGGTCGCTATGGGGAACGCCTCGTCGTGACCCGTGTCTGAAGCATACATTGCAACAACACGTTGGCCGGCAACAGCCATGACATCACTACCGGTAAAGCTCTGCTCTCGTTTGTCTCTCTTTTTGAGGAAAGAGGGGCAGCCATCTGCTTCCCGCGATTCAGTATCCGCCGCTGCTGAGGCACGGAGGAGAATTAACTCGTAGGGATCGCATGTGGATCTGGCCAATGAGTTTGAAGAGGGGTTTTCCCTCTCGTAGTTATGGATCGCGCCACGGCGAGGCTTTACTTGCCGTGAAGCGGGTGAATAAAATTACATCGTGAGGTCATCTATTTAAAAAAAAAAATATCTGGCCATAACCCTCCAGCTCAGGTGAGCCTTCTTTTCTTCCTGTTTTCCATAGAGAGATTGAGAAGGAATGGAAGAGGCCGTTTTTTGGTGGGAATTTCCTGCATTACAGTCTCCTATGCTGGACCTATGATGTTTGGTTGGTTCTATGGCTTCATAGTGACCACCTTACTGATTGTCCGGACCAGAGGCGTCTTCCGACGGGGCTCCGACGCGGGAACCATGGTGTGTGAGTACGATCGATTTCTAAATAAATATATATGTATGTATGTATGTGTGTGTATTTAATGCGCTGGCGGTTGTGTATAATCCTTCTGCTCGCTTTCTTTGCAGTGTTTCCCGGGCCCTGTGTGTTTCTGTCCTTTTTCTAGGGTAGGTCCTCGATGATACGTTATATATACATTCAGGTTCTCAAATCAGATTGGTCGAGAACCGTGAGATATTGTCCTGGCATCGCTACAGGAACGCCCTTTCACCGTTTGTATCACTCTGCTTCCCGTATTTCTCACAACGAGTGTCATGGTGGACGCCCAAATCCACTACAATTTAAAAATAATTATGACACTAGCTTTAACGTCCACCAGTATTTTTTTTTCCAAGTCATTGCAGCTGTTTTTAACACAAACTTTAGGGCAATTCAATTAGAATGTCTAACTCTAGAGCAAATGATTGCTGAAATATTTCCACTAAGGGGAAATAACAGTCTTAGCACACATTTTTGAGATACAATAGCACTTGTCTTTCATCATTTGTTAAAAAGCCACAGTAATGTGTTTTTCAGCTGTCTAACAGTATAATGGAACTTGTCTGCTCCTTTTTAATGGTGCCCTCTATCCATAATCAAGCTGATCTTCCCAGTGCTCCTGACGAACATTAGATTTTAATTAGCTGCACTGCAATGATTTGTTCAGCTGATTAAAGTATCTTGCCTTCTCTTTGTGTAATAATCACTGTTTTATCTCTAAATGCCTCCCAAACATGAGGCCTCTCTTTATTTCTGTGTAATAGACCTGGAAGAGTGTGTGGGGCCTGATTGCTTTTCCATTGCATCTAAGATGGAGGGCAGGAAGTTGCC
This sequence comes from Sinocyclocheilus anshuiensis, assembly GCF_001515605.1. NCBI lineage: Eukaryota > Metazoa > Chordata > Actinopteri > Cypriniformes > Cyprinidae > Sinocyclocheilus > Sinocyclocheilus anshuiensis. Next base: position 9,545 of record NW_015548183.1, on the reverse strand, counting down.
CTTGACCTCAAAGCTGTCATTCTTGTTTTGGAGGTTAAATCCTGCCTAAGAGCACCTGGATCCAGCATGTTTTATTTAGACACAAGCTGTGATCTCTGGCAAAATTAATAGTCGTGTAAGCACATCCATACACATCACCCTCATGTTCTCATTTACAGTCTGTACAGATTGAATTCTGGCGGTTCAAATCCATTTTAACCCAAGCTTATTAAATCGCACATATTTAAGGCTCTCTTTTTGCCCCAAAATGCAGAGTCATGAAGCATAGCACAGCTGGAATGTAAAGGGAAAGGGTACATTTATCATGGGTAATGCACTTAAAAGATGATTCGGATGGGTTATTTTTGTCAAGAAAGGTCTCTTTGTTAACAGTCACAGTGTAAAGCTATAATATTATGTGCAGTGTGAACTAGGAACCTAGGAAATATAGTCCCTGTACTCACATTGGAAGATGTGGCAGATACTGTACATCTTAACGATTAAATACTTGCCAGTAATAACTCAACCGAAGTGCACTACAACCAGCTTGATATCAAACTCAGGGATGGACTTTCAAGATTTAAGAGATACTAGCTTTCATTCATTACTTTCATATCAGTGATTATTTGTTTCTTAAGTGTCTTTCTACCCAGAAGGACCATGGACGATGCTTGTTTTGTCATATAAGTCCTTGGAGGGAAGGAAAGCGTCACTGTCCTCTAGAGAGCAGCACATTGGCTTTTCAGAATTTTTAATCAAGGTTCAGTAAGATGATTGTGATGATGTGCATTTTGATGAGATCCCCCCATGGTGCTCTCTGACATGACCTTAATCTCCAAAGGACGGCCTCCTCCATCCACACTGGCACCACTAATCGCAATGCTGGAGAGCATCTAGTTGTGTTTTATAAAGTGACTGTGCTATATCTGTCACACTTACCCACACTCTGTGCCCTCAGATCAGTGGGTGGGAGATAGACGAATGCAAATTCTGATGGATGAAGGAGACCAGGCTGGTTAAATGACTGAGGGAGTGTGTAAATATTTCAAATGTGGACCAAAGACAACAGCTGTCAAAAAAGTTGACAGAAGATGAGAGGTGGTGATCAATGTGCAAAGTCAAATAATCAAACAATATGAGGTGCATCATAATTCGCAGTTTTTAGTCAGACTGTGTACGTTCTCAGGAAAAGTTGTGCAGCGGGCCAAAATCCTGAAAACCAAACACAAAGGATATTGGACCCCGAGGTCCCATTTGAACGACAACTGCATTCTCTGTGAATGCTTGCAAGACTCTCTGTTCCATTGTGTCAACAGTCAGGCAACTCGAGGTTCGGTCTGGTCAGCCTCCAATCAGGAAGTGGATGATATATGACTGCGAATTCCAGTGGTTTAAGTTAACACATTAATAACAGCCCAAACACTGCGTCTGGAAAAGAGAGAGAGCAAAAATAAGCCTAACCAAAGACATATGGAAAATATTTTCATTCCCCTTTAAATTATATGTCTCAGGGCTTCGAAGTCCAATTACCCTACATATTTAAACTGCTGTTTATATTTTAAACAAAAATAAAGCCCTAAAACTCATAGCCCTTTTTCTCTTGCTTTTGCCAACTCCTCATTGTAGTAGAGCCAGCAGATGGAGACGGTGACATTTCTGCGCGACTCTTTGCGAGGCAGCTTTCAAAGTTTAATAATCAGTTGTAAAACATGCTCCAAGAACAGAGAATAAAAGAACTGCGAGCGCATAATTTGGCAAGACGGGAAACCTCTAAATGCAAAGCACATATTGTAATGTGCAATGTTCAGCTACAGTCCAAAACAAGACTTTTTTGCATTTCTGATAAAACCTGAATCTGTTTTTAATCACTGTAACCAATGTGGTCATTTCCAAAGTGACGAGCTGACTGTGACAGTTAATTATTTTGGCTTTTCCTTGCTTTAGTCTTTTTGACTTTCCCAGAGAATAGAAGATGTTCAATAAGGGGTGTCCTCAATGTTTAATTTCATGCTCGAAGACTTCCAAATATCTCTCCAACAGGATGGGGAGAAAAGGGACAGATTGCAGTATGTTCTGACCTGTCCATGTTTAATTAATTTGGTGGCATTTTGTTCCCCCAGAAAAGGATTTATTCGCTTTCATTTGAAAAGGGCTACTCTCCTCTTCTCTGTGTCGATTACTGCCAGTACTGTTACTTGGCAATGTTAAGTACTCTCCCTTGCTGATGTGAAATTATTGTTTTACTATGCCAATAATATTTTGGAGGCCTTTAAAAAATAACAAAATTAATAATTTGAATAAGTTAGTGTGCATGCAAGATTATATTATGTAATATGGGCAGCACTTTCAAACTATTTTGAAATGGAGCATATTAAAGGAAACTGCATATGGTTCAGTTTGGTGTCCCATTACTTTCTTAAAAGCATTAGCGGCACAAATTGTATGGTTTTGTTCCGAGGACTATCTAACATCAAATGAACTTTGCCAGCATGTTAAATGTCTGTGGTGATTATAGTCTCTCACTTCTTCTTGACCCTCTGACCTTCTCAAATGTATCCAACAATTAAAATTGCAGAACAACACAGAGCACAATCTATTGAACTAATATAGAGATCATTGTAGTGAAAATATTTATATATTAACACATTGTATTGACTGAAATCGTGATATTTAGTTATGTTCCTGGTACTTCTCTTGAAATGAAAACAAATAACAAACTAAAAAATATGATGTGTTTAAATTTTTTACATTTATTAGCATTTTTATTAAGATTATGTATGTTAACATAACTAAATTTCAATAATTTTAAGACTTTTTGGGCCACCCTTGGTTGAGAAACACTGCTCTAAAACCTTCTAAAACCTTAAAATCGTGGCACCCCGGTAGTAACATCATTTGTACTCTTTCTACAACATTTCTAGAACATGGTAGTAAGAAATGGTATGCATTTATGTTTTCCAGTTTTGTTGGTTTCATTATGTTCATTTAATGTAATTTCAAGAAAATAAAATTGAACAAATAAAACATGGTTTTAACTGTAAAAACTGCTCATTATATTTTACAGGTTGGTTTTACCTCCTGAACTAATCAACATGCCCTGATGCTGAAGTACTTCTTTTCACTGACCATATGTCACTGACCATATGTTAGAAAGAAAGGAAGAAAGACTTTCAACCTCTATTTTGTGCCCTGTTTGTGCAAAATGGCTAATACATCTGTGATTTCCTGCTTGTAATGCAGGCCGAGCATGAACGATTAACTGGATCTGGAATACTCAGCACTTTTAGGTTTGTTTTACATATTCTTGTTTAAAGAAATGGACCAAAACAAAGAGGCGACTCGTATTAAAATAGGATCAGTGACTCAAATGTTCTCTACAATAGCCCTGCTCTCTCTTAACTTCTGATAAATGCTTTAATTTCCATGTGTTCCCATCATCCCATATGCTCTCTTATTTCAAAACATATTTTCCCCTCAGTATTCACTTAAACAGTGATTAATAGACTTAAATATTTATGTGAACTATACAGAGGGTCCTTCTTCTCAACAAACAGTCTGTGGTGGTCTGCAGGCAGCTGAGAAGCCATTTGTTGCCACGGTGATTTCATGCCCACAACTGATGCCATGCTATTGAAAAGCTGTCACCGTATCAAAGAAAATATCAAATCTACCTATAACAGAAAGTGGGCAGCTTATATATAGAGAATCAGAGGCAGCTGCAAGCTAGCATAGTTTAGGGGGAGGGGGATGATTAAACTTACAGAGGATTTTTAAATAATTCTTAAAAAAATATTGCAAGATCCTCATTTGATCCTCCTTGGATGATTATAATTATTTTATTTTACTCCTGCATAACATTAACTTGAAATATAATTTTAATGAATACACTAACAATCATTAATTTTTAACAGTAAATAAACACAGAATATATTCAGTTAATTAGCTTATTTTCCGTCTTTTTCACATCTCATCTGTTTCAGATGATCTAAATCTCACTTATGTGGGTTTTCCCATGACTAATATCAGCTTTTTTTCTTTCTTTCTTTTTTTTCCTTTCTTATTTTGGTGTTTCCTAAACTACTATATAAACAATGCTACAACTAGGTCCAGGAGTGGATGAGAAGCAAGCATCCTTGTCCAGGATAGATTCAGTGAATGGAATGACAAGTGAACTCCGTTGCTACCCACTGTATATATATATATATATATATATTGTGTAGACAGTGTTGTATTGCACAATAATTTAACAGAGGAAATCATTACCTATATTTACATGCATGCAAAATTGGACTGTACAAGACAAACTTTTTAATGCTAAAAAAAAAAAAAACACTGGTACACTAGCAGGCCCGGCTCCACAATCAAATCACTGAGGGTGTAAAACATTTTTATAAGAGTCTTGAAAGAGATAACAGCAAGACAATAAAGAGACCTCCCATGTTTCTCACAGTCCAGTCCTGCTTGTTTTCCCACAAGAGCATATGCCACTTCGAGTGACCTTCATGCTACCAGGAAAGAGCAATAATCGTCAGGATGTTTCTCCAGTGGTGGAGGGGCATATTTCAAGATTCAAGACACTGCTGGCAAGAGGGGTTGATGGTGGTAAGGTCAAGGACATCAAGGCAAGTGTGGGACAGAACCACCTGGGGACAGAACCAGTGGACCCAATTCTGAAAAAAAATAATATGATTGTGTTTTTTTTTACCTTGTTAGGGAGGTTTAAAATTTAACACCCTCAGGGGGGTGAGAGTGAACATTTACTGGAGTCACATTACATGAACTAATTACCAAAACAAGAGTTATTTATGTGTGTGTGTGTGTGTGTGTGTGTGTGTGTGTGTGTGTGTGTGTGTGTGTGTGCATTTGTTTTAGACCATGTCCAATTTATTTTAGGCCAAAGAACGGGTGAAGATTAAACTTTGCTAAACCTTGCATACATAATGTTACAAACATATTTATAGCTCAAATTAATGCTGCTCTCTATTCAACAAAAAATCCTGAAAAAAAAAAGTATAATGGTCTCCACAAAAAGCAGCACAACTGTTGTTGTTCAACATTGATAATCATAAGTAATTCTTGAGCATCAAATTTATTTTCTCACCTAACATGATAAAGCAACAAGTAATAAAGGGTACAGTATGTCTTACATTATTCATGTCTTAAGGGTATGTGTTATTAGTTTTTTTTTTCAACAAATATCAAAATATGCAAAAGAATGGCTGTGGAAGCATTAAGGACACAAAGGTAGAGCTGGCTTAGCAATGACTATATACAGTATACGATGAGACTGGTTTATGTGTCTATTGATATAGATTGTGGATTGGATATGATGTATGGATGTAGGGTTTCGTAAATGTATTTTTTTTTTATTGTTTCTTTGTTAACATACACAGCTCTTGTTCACAACACCAGAAGGTTGAATCATTTTAACTGCATAAATGAAGAAAATCCTAAAGAATGCACAGCAAATGGCCTCATGTTTTGCTAAGTTGTTTTGAGTAGACAGTGTGTTATTGCACAATAATTTAACAGCATACAAATATATTTACATGCATACAAAAATGGGCTGTACAAGACAAACTTTTTAATGCTAAAAAAAAAAAAAACACTGGTACACTAGCAGGCCCGGCTCCACAATCAAATCACTGAGGGTGTAAAACATTTTTATAAGAGTCTTGAAAGAGATAACAGCAAGACAATAAAGAGACCTCCCATGTTTCTCACAGTCCAGTCTCATTTTGGACTCCTTTCTCTCAGATATTTCTCATGTCTCAGTTGTGTCTACTTTTATTTCTCCTAAGGAATTTTAAGAGAAACATCTGAGACACTGTTGATACTAAATTGAGAAATAAATGAGAATCACAACTAAGTCTCTTGAGTTAAGAAAGAGCAAACTCTGAGCAATAAAATATTCCTATAATGGAGTCTTGATAGAGATTGCAGCAAGACAATAAAGAGATATTCTATGTTTCTTCCACCACATTCTCAGTTTTGACTCTTTTTTTCTCAAATATTTCTCAAGTCTCATTTGTGTTTACTTCTATTTCTCCAAAGGAATTTTAGGAGAAACATCTGAAATGCTGTGGATACTAAAATTAGAGATAAATGAGAATCTCATCTAAGCCTCCTGAGCTTAGGAAGAGCAACCACTGAGTAATACATTTTTCTTCTGGGTAGTCCTTTCACTCTTTTTTGATAGGATCTCATTTTTAAGGGCTCTATTCACATGTTATTCTAAGTCCTGCATATTCCTGTAAGAAATTAACTCATTTGTAAGGGAATTAATTATTATTATTTCATTCAGGTTTTGAGAGGACTCGGATCTGAAGATTCGAAGTCAACCTGATTAGAACTGATTCCAAATTTGATAATTTACACCTTATCTACCGTTCGTCCAGCGAGACGTTAGCATCCGTGTATATTAACAATTTTAATATCTGTATTCTCCCTGGCCACGGGTTAATACATGTTTTGATAAGTTATAAGCTACGAGCTAGGTAACAAGGATCTTTGGCAAGGTTTGACTTTAAAATTATACGACACCAGACAATGATTCTTTATAAATGAAAACAAAATTTATTGGCTATTCTAAATTACATTGACCTAAGCTAAGACATACACATACACACACACATACATACAGTCTCTGAAGAATGAAAATGATGTTAACGGAGTTCTGAGGAAAGCCCAAAGTTTTAGCAAGATATTCGCTACAGTTCTCCTACTTGTGACTTGAGAAAATCACAAAGCAGAGGTTTGTCTTATGTTTACTGCTTAAATTAGCTCGGCACCAGTTCAGCAGAGATAAGATTTTGTTCGTTTACTTGCGTTCTGGGTGACAGCTAAAAAGCTGAGTTTCCTGGTTTGGCTGCTTGAGGGAATTCCGTTGCTGATTGGTTACTGAGGTGACGTCAGGATGGTGTCCCTTTGGGGAAACCCTTCCGGCGATTGGTTGGTTCCTTGATGACGCAGAGGCTTGAGCAGTTCTGCTGAAAAAGTCTTGAGTTTGCAAGACTTTAAGTTATTTGAAGATCTCTGACAATCACGGAAGTTTCAACTGAAGTGTTTGAGTTTTAGATGACTGATCGCTTTGATAGTAAGCGTGTGAGCACAAGATGGAGTGCTCTTAACACGGCGAAAAGCGAC
>NW_015548183.1:0-146 GCF_001515605.1 Sinocyclocheilus anshuiensis | reverse complement strand
TGTCAATCGTAGGTGAGGGTAGCCGTACGCGCTGGGGTGTTGACTAGCCATCGGTTTCAACGATTTACGACAAAAAAAAAAATCCTAGTTCCGGGACCTGGACTTAAAGTTGAGTTAAGGGAGTTCCCTGATGAGGGGACTAGAGG
>NW_015548182.1:199103-206852 GCF_001515605.1 Sinocyclocheilus anshuiensis | reverse complement strand
GCCGGAAGCGTATTTTAAATTAAATTAAAAAAAAAATGAAGTTAGATTAAACTCACTAAACCACTGCACATCATGTTGGTGCATTTGCATTAATTTAATGTCAGAGACCCAGACAAATATACAGTCAGGGGGCCCATAATTCAAAGCTACAGTTAAAGTTAAATAATGCAGGCCATGCTATAAATACATGTCTAATGATGGTTTATTTGTACATTAACCTTAACCAATTGTGCATAATTTATATATGTTGCAATAAGCCAGTTAGCCAGCAGAGGGCAATCAAATACAACTTTTCAAGTTCATTCTATTTTTTTTTTTTCAATGTAATGGATGAATATTTACTGAGGAATGCACTATTTTACGGAGGGAGGTCAAACTGACAGTTTTCACCTGAGATTTGGAGTCAAATTACAAGAGGGGAAATTAGTAGGCCAGATAGGTCTATTAGTAAAATTTATTGAATTTATCTATCTTTGTTGCATTAAACGCCAATGGTGACAGTTCACAAATGGAAAAAGCACTTTTTATATTTTATGTTTTGTTTTTGTGTGTGTGTGTGTGTGTGTGTGTGATATATATACATACGCATTAGCTTGCTTATAATTATTATATCTGATCCAGATTGAAGAAATATGATTGCAAGTAAAAATATCTTTTCAATATTTTCACAAAATGTTGTTCGGAACGATATGATGGTGAGTAAATAATGATGGAATTATAATGTATTCTTCGATCAACCCATTTAACATGCATAAGTGTCTTTAGCTCTTCAAGATTATTTTAAATAAATAGTCAAATACCTGTTGGAAACCTCCTCCTCCTCTCCTCCATCCGGTCGTTCTTGTGTTTCCTCCAGCTCCTCCATTCCGGCGGGGCTGGGTGGGGTCTCCTCACTGCTCGGGGGTCTCTCACTCTCCATATGGAAGCTGGTGAGAGGGAGATCGGCCGCCAGATCCTCCTCACTTCCCAAACTGAGCTGTGAGATCACAACACCTGTCAGCATCTCTCCATTATCCCATCCCATCTCTCACACAGTTATCCCAACATATCTAGTGGTGCAGAAAGAAACCCTACTGTATACAGCATACTATTTTTAATAGCATGTGAATTCAAATGCAATGAGAAACACTTCAAGCAATAGTATTCTACACTATTGTCACATGGCCGCATTATAATATGTTGCATGCTTAATTTAGTAAGTGCTGATTGTTAGGGGTTATCTTTGCATTCTATTGCACTTAGGTAGTAGAATTATTCTGACTAAAACAAACATTTTTCTAAATTTTTCATCTAAAATATTCCTTGTTAGCCATTACGTAGGTTCAAATATCTAGATACAAGTAATAACAAGTAATAGTATTTTTTTTTATGAAAGCAGTAATAGCAAAGGGACTATTGTAATGGCTTTGTCATTTTTAATTTAATGATTTTAAGTTTAACTACTTTACAAATGGTAATCAATTTAAATATGAACCCTTTTTCGCACAATGTTGAATTGCACAAACTCTACATAGATAAATTCACAATATTTGTTTTCATTGGTTTAAAATTGCAATTTTGTTGGAGGACAACACTGGGCAGGATGTGGAATAACTATTTTGTAAATAAAAGATTAAATTTAAGTTATTTTAATTAAAATATATATACTTTTGAATCAGGAAATAATCGGATTAATTGATTATCAAAATTGTTAGTTGCATCCCTACAATAATGTCTTAACTTGAGAGTCCAATCACAAGAGTCAAGAACGAGATATAAAATTAAAACCTGCATTCAATATTATTTCCATTTTCTTATTTCACACTTGAAATGGAAGGTATAGTCAAGTGCATTGCATCATGGGATACAATATACCATGCAGCAGTAAGTCATTCAGGGAAATCAGTACTAAAAAGTCACATATACATAATGCATTCTGCAAAATTAGTAATATGGTAAACACTTCAAGTTACCTGTGGCAGCTCTTCAGATGGTTCAGTAGGCGTGGCTGCTTGGCACTGTCCCTCAGTCTCAGACTCCGCCTCCTCCTCATCCACCTCATGAATAGTGGGCGTGACATCTGACGGGGGCATGGACGTCTTCTTTTTCTTCCTCTTTTTCTTTCGCCGGCAGTCCATACTGAGCACCCTCTTGCGGAAACGCTGCGGGGGGAGATGGGTGGACAGGGGGTGGTGGGTGTGGTGAAACGTATGCCGGTGATCTATGAGTAAAGAGGCATAGAGATTAAAATCCTGTTCACTTAACCAACTACAACTATAGCAATAATAACTATCAAGTTTGAATAATCAATCATTGGAATAGGGAAGTCCTCTTTTTACAACTATACAGATTACGACACATTATCTACATCGTTGGAATCACTCCCAGAACATTTTTTTTCAGGCTGATGAACGATAAAAACATTGATAGCCAATCAGAATTCACTTGAATTTAACGGCCTTGTCTAAAGGATGACTGCGGACTAATTCGAGACTAACAGCTATGTAGGAAATCGTATAGCTGCCTGGGACAATGGTCAATTATACAATTTAGCACCAATATATAAACATATCTGACCACAGAATGGCAACCATTGATCAGACCATCAATAAGAATCAAGTATTCCAGAGAGATGTGTTATAAGCAACGATAAAGTCTTTTAAAAGGTCACAGATAATAAGGCTGCCATAGAAACGTCCCCTCCAGTGCTAGCATTAGTTAGTTCCTCTCACTCAAACATCTCTGTTGCCAGATATCTCCTACTTCACAGGCTTAAATATTGCATGTTATTTTCAGAATGTACATAAAATAAACAAGCACTACATTAATGAATAAATATAACTTTTTTTCAATATTAAAATACTTTATACACTACCGTTTAACAGTTTGAGTTAGTGATAAAAAAATAAATTAATACTTTTATTCAGTAAGGATGCATGAAATTGATCAGAAGTAACAGTAAAAACTATTATTTTGACAGTAAAGTGAAATTAAAGATTTCTATTTCAAATAAATACAATTCTTTTGAACTTTCTATTTATCAAATAATCCTGAAAAAAAAAAACGTTTCCACAAAAATATTAAGCAGCACAACTGTTTTCAACATTAAAAATAATAAGAAGCGTTCCGTGAGTACTAAATCAGCATATTAGAATGATTTCTAAAGCATCATGTGACACTGAAGACTGGAGTAATGATGCTGAAAATTCAGATTTGTATCACAGAAATTAATTACATTTTAAAATATATTCAAATAGAAAATAGTTATTTCAAATTGTAATATTTCACAATATTACCTTTTTTTACTGCATTTTTGATCAAATTAATGCAGCCTGGGTTAACATAAAAGATTTCTTTCAAAACCATTAAAAAAAACTGTTTAACGGTGGTGTAGAAGTACATCTGTTTGTCGACCAAGACTGTGCAAATGTTCTAAAAATTCATTCCGCAATTGCAATTCTGGCCACAAATATAATGATAATAACAAAAACTGAATAAGAGAACTGATTGGAATTTGAAAATGGGGAATTTACACACAAAACAGGAATCAGATGGGTGGAGGGTTGAAAAGTATGACTGATTTGCGAAATTATTTCCTTTGGAATAACACTGATGAACTGTGCACAAAAAAGATGAGGAATGTGAAGTAAAGGAAATATCATACAGTTTGTCTAAGTCTGTGAATTTGATGCTGACTGTATGAGTAGTTCTTGCAACAGAGACGTTAATGTGTGATTTGTCCTGCAGCTGCCTCTCGGCTCCACTGTGAATGAATCACAGGCTAGTTTACACCTCCTACTACTGTCGCCACATGTAGATGGAAATGTGGGCCTTGATTTATCAGGGTCCGGAAAGCGACTGGCACAGACGCAGCCCCACGGGAGGCCGGGGAATGTGAGAGAGCCGTTAAAAGTCTTGTCTGTACTTCTGAGGCACCTTCTGTAGAATTACACATCTGAACATGGAACTTTCTAGCAAACTGATGCTTTGAAAACATTTAAAGTTTAATAGCTTTTAACAAAGTATGTTTTGAAATGACTGTATCTTTGACCTAATTTAGTCACAAGCGGCCAGCACTAAATGCAGCTCTAAACACTGATGTGCAAAAATGCTTAATGCATTTTGTGGAAACTGATCGGGACTCTTAGGCCCAATCCCAATTCTATTTTATACCCCTTCCCCTTCCCCTACCCCTCCGCCTACCCCTTCCCCTTGTCCCTTGAAACAGAGTGTCAAGGGGTAGGGGTGAAAATATTCCCCTAAGAATTGGGACACCACTACTATGCCGTCACACGTCATCATACGTCGTCTAGCTCCTACAATACACACACCTATACTGCTGTGCTGGTGTGCATTAGAGTCTTTAATTACCGTTCTATATTAATGTGCAACTTACTGACACACACACACACACACACATATATATATCGGAGATCGCGCAGCTCACACATCCAGGAGAAAAGAAACTTGTCAACGCTGCCCCACTACTTTTATTAATAACAGTTTAACAGTTTATTTTCCAGCAACAAGAGGATAAATCGCTGTTTTTTAAGTAAACGCACTCTAAAAAGAGAAACGCACAGACGCGCATACACGCAACTCTCATCTCTCTCTCCTTAGCAAATATTAGCGATTTTTTTGCAAACATTTCTTTGAGTAACATGACCATAAATATGAACTCATGATTGAATGTAACATAAAACAAATGATTACTTTTCGTTAAAATCTTTATTAATGTCAAAAATGCTTACATTTAAGTGTCTTTTTGTTCGCTCGAGCAGCCATGTTGCCCCTGAATCCGGTTTACGCTGAGATAATTCATACCCCTTCGCTTGAAGTGTGGTCCCGAAAAATCTTAGTTTTTCCCCTTCCCCTACCCCTCCAACCAAAAGAGAATTGAGACACCCCTACCCCTTCACGTGAACGCGCGAAACGGAGGGGTAGGGGAAAGGGGAAGGGCTAAGGGGTAGAATTGGGATTGGGCCTTAGAGTGTGATCTGCCATGTGACAAACAGGTTTGGCTCAACTATGCTCAGATTCAAAGAAAATGGAGCGTGAAAATTGATATCAGATCAATACAAATTCAGTTTCAATCAAAATACTTTGAAGCCATTTTACCTCAGTTACAGCGTTGGCGCAGCTACTGCATGTTTTTTATGGCAGAACAGATCCGATCAATCAAACCAGATTTGAAGGAAGTCAGAAATGCACTGATTACATTTAAATTATGAATGCTAATGTGTCCTATACCACCTACTGTACTGTCAATAATCAATAAATAACTAAAATAACATTTGTATTTACCTTAAATTTTTATACCAGTTTTCATTTCAGTAATTTTAGTACTTTAACCTAAACTTATCTATTTCAGTTAGTTGCCTTTTCTGACCATTATTATTATTATTATTATTAAAAAGAATAAAATATGCATAATAATAATAATCTACATTAATAATTTATATTATTACTATTATTAATAATAATGTTAATTTAAACGAAAGAAATAAAAACTAAAACCAATAATAAGAATAAAAATGTATTAACATTTATTATTATTATTATTATTATAGCTGCTACTACAATAACGTTGATATTAACTAACTAAAATTAATATGAATAGCAATTAGAATTACACAATTATTTTATTATTATTATTATTAATAATTTTAATAAATATTAATAAAATACTGATATCAATATAAATAATAATTATAATATATATTATTATTAATATTACTATTCAAAATCTGTCTCAAATGACCACTAAACTTGCACACTAAACTAAACAGATGTCAAAACATTTCTAAACAACATGACATTAAGATTATCCACTCAGGAATTATTGAAAATTGAGTGCACATATGTGATCCTGGACCACAAAACCAGTCATAAGTAGCACAGGTATATTTGTAGCAATAGCCAAAAATACACTGTATGTGTCAAAATTATCGATTTTTCTTTTATGCCAAAAATCATTAGGATATAAAGATCATGTTCCATGGAGTTGTTTTGTAAATTTCCTACCGTAAATATATCAAAACTTATTTTTTTATTAGTAATATGCATTGCTAAGAACTTCATTTGGACAACTTTAAAGGCGATTTTCTCAATATTTTGATTTTTTTTGCACCCTCAGATTCCAGATTTTCGAATTGTGGTATCTCAGCCAAATATTGTCCTATCCTAACAAACCATACATCAATGGAAAGCTTATTTATTCAGCTTTCAGATGATGTATAAATCTCAATTTCGAAAAATTGACCCTTATGACTGGTTTTGTGGTCCAGGGTCACATATAATTGTGGTGAGTTACGCATCAGACAGTACTTACACTCAAAGTCTTTCTCATTGTAGCTGCGGCCCATTTTGTCTGCTCCATTGATGGCAGACTCAGTGATGATGTCCCCAAACCTCTCCACAGACAAGGCCTTCTCCCATTCCTCATCTTCTTCTCCTGCTGTGGAGCCCTTCTCTTCTTCCGACAAAACCTGCAGACGAGATCATTTGAAACCACACAGTGCCAGACAGATGTTCCACATGCTATAACACATTTGAGGAAGTAAGGGAAATAAACTTGAGGCCAAATGATTCCTTCTGGCATGCTCTGGAGAGTTTGAGCAGTTACGGCCAGATGTTTCATGCTCTCTCAGCTTGAACCACAACCACACGTCCATTAATGCTTACCCTATGCACCGCAGTTCTGGATGGGTTATCAACCACATGTCATTATTTGTAGCCCACTGAAGAACAGGGCATTATGGTGACTGAGAAGCATCATGGAGATTCTAGGTGGTTTTTCTTCTATCACGTCATACTACCTTGGCCCCTTCCTACAACTTTTGAGCCTTGTCAGATTTGGTGACCCTGTTGTTTGCCATCAGAGAAATATGCTTTCTAGAACATAAACTGAAGAAGTTCAGACATCACCAGAGAGAATTTTGGTAAAATAAAAGCCATTCTGTGTTAAAAAGTGAGGGGAAACAGATTTTGATAACCTCTTATACTGCCCTGTCATTTTTGTTTTGTTTTTTTGACCCTGCTTTTCACACCAGACCAAATTGCTTTCTAAAATATAGAAGAAAGAAGTTTAGACATCACTACAGTTAATTTAAGGGGCATTATACAGACACTCACTTGAAAATATTATTATATAATATATAATAATAATATTATTATTATATTACTACTAATAATAATGCTAATATGAATAAGAATAAATGTGCATCTAGTAATCATTTACATTACTAATTTACATTAATAAGAATATTATTATTAAGTTAATTAAAATAAAATATTTAAATTCATTCATTAATTTATTCATTTATTTTGTCTTTTAGCAATGGTCAGTGACATGAAGTGCCTAACCTTGCCTATACATTGTTGTTTCTAATTTATTTCTTTTGTTATTTTATTTCATTTTATTTCTAATTTATTTTTGCAACCATGATGCATCAACCATGAATTTCTAAACAGTTTAAATGTGATATTTGTTGATAAATGCATATTTATTAAATATCAAAATAATAATAATAATAATGTTAAATTAAACATTACTATTAATAAATGAATACTAACTATTATATACTATAATATTTAATAAAATATTAATACTAAATTTTTACTGCTACTGCTGCTGCTGTTACTACTACTACTAATAATAATAATGGAAGGCATCTAACGTTTGGCTGGTGAGCAACAGGCTTTGAAGAGCGAGGGTGGGATGAAGCATGCTGACGGGCTACAAGGCTCGCAGATCAGTTAGAGTAAATG
>NW_015548182.1:197351-198916 GCF_001515605.1 Sinocyclocheilus anshuiensis | reverse complement strand
GTATGTCAGCAGGAAGCCGACAGCAGCCCTGCAGCGCCCATCAACATCCACAACTGCATTCAACAGCACCTCTGTCATGTCGAACGAGCAACAAGATGCAGAACGGCCAACTGAACACAGCAAGCATAAAAGCCAACAAATCATTTACCCTGAGGCATTAAAACAAACATGATTTTTTTTTTTTAAATAGCCACATTTGCTTTGATTCTTCAGCAAAATAATCTGTGCATGGGCAATCGTCAGGCGTCTGCATAGTTAACCAGAGCAGATGGGGCAAATTCGGCAAAACTGAAAAGAGATGGATGAATGAGGCACTAATTAAAGGAAACAAAGTCTTTTTTGCTGTTTGTATCCCTCGGCTTTGCGTAAATTAATGAGGACAACATTTCATTAAGCTCTCGGTGTCTGCACGCTGTGTGCCGCTCTTTCATCACTGCTGAAGTGCTGACTTTAATGAAGACACTGACCTGTGAAGTCAAATGATAAACGGCTTGCTCTCACAATAACGGGAGACTTGGAAATGAGCCAGTGTGGGAAACAGACAGAGAGGATGCTGGGAAAGGCCACTCTGCTGTATCACACCATTTCTGCTCTTTCATGTCCACTTTTCCAAGCTCTCAAATGTCTTTCATGCAGAGCTTGGTTGAGAATCTCTTTCTGTCTGTGTGTCACAAAACCTGTCAAAACATCTACAAATGTATTTATGGTAGGCCTAATGTTTCACACCAAAGTCAATTGGAAGAAATACAAAATTATGTTTTGTTGTAATTGTAGGATCATTAAATTTTTTAGAAGGCAAATGCAAAAATAAAACATTACTTCAAATGTAAATTGCATTTATGCATCATCACAGTACTTTTGCTGCCTTTACTATGTGCTGTTAAAAAAAATTATAATAATTATAGTATTTTTACTGTCAAGCTGTAAAAAACTATACTAGGTGCCGTTCACACAACACATCTTTGCATCTAAAAACATGAGACATGGCGCTCAGGAATGGTTTAAAAAAACACAGAATGCCAACTTCGCCAAATTGCCATCACAACTTGCTACTGTAAACAAAAGCTTGCAACACTTGCCCCGCCTCCGGTGTCTTCTGATTGGTCCATACCACTCCATACCAATTACATAAACTCAAAGACATCTGGATGCATTACAGTAATGATAATTTGGAGGGGGAAATGTGTCATAAAATGAATCTCCCAATGCAAAAATCTGAATGATCTATACACTGTGGATTTAGATATATCCACCTTATTTTTCCCGTAAGAGCGGGCGACGTGGCCATTTGTAAATTTTATGTGCAAGGCTTCTGGTCTCATCTGCTTCCAGGTAATTTTAGCTGTACAAAACAGATCGTTTTGCTGCTTGATACTGCAAACTAGTTTCTTACCATATTATTTTAATCATCTTAATTATGAACACAGTGGTTTGTAGTTTTACCATTTACTGCACTGTTATTCTTCTCCCTGTTTCCCTACAGCGGCTAATGAACCGGAAGTCTTGCACATTCAGAGAAAACTACTACGTTGAAAAATAAGGTGTATTTTATATGCATATACATA
>NW_015548182.1:195162-197246 GCF_001515605.1 Sinocyclocheilus anshuiensis | reverse complement strand
ATTTTATATACATATACATATATATATATATATATATATATATATACACAATTTAAGGGTAAACTTTAATGTTTTTATGAACAGCAGTGTAACATTTTCCCTTTTCTCTACCTCTGTTTGGTCACTCATTCTTTGTTTCTCTCATATAATTGCCCCTTCTTAATTACCATAATGTAACAAAAGAACAAAACAAACAAACAACGAGGGGCTTTTTAGATTATTACTTTTTGAACAGCATTTCCCACCGTTTCTGTACTGTAAATCGAGGGGCCCAAACAGCATTTGCTCTTGCAGTTCTCTAATTGTTAAAATGTTAATGGCTTGAGCGAGAGGTTATGGATTGCAACTCTCTTTATTTCAACTGTGAGGTGAACAGAATGACAATGGGAATTCAGTGAGGGCTGACAAATGTGTTTGCCTGCTGCTAGCAAAGCACTCTGGGTAAACGGTAGATAGAGTTACGTACATCACAGGTGGCTGCCCGCTCCGGCCAGAAGGCGTCACGATGCCAACATTTCAGTAGTCGATTCAAATACAGTGAAATTTCATGATTCTTTCCATTATATATAAATATTTATAAAGATGTAAACAAATTCTGTGTGTTTCCTGCCTCGCTTTTCAAAAGCCGCAATCCTGAAAGCCATATATTACCCTGAGTCGACAATTTGAGTTTGCAATCTGTATTGAATGTGATACAATTAGAATGGATTCTTCTAACCAGATTCGTCATAGCATTTTCACATTTATTATGATAGGACAGATCAGAGCTGACAGGAAGTGAAGTGGGAGAGAGATGGGGGCAGAACCGGGAAACGTCCTTAAGTCGGGATTCGAACTCGGGACGCCCATAGCGCAATGGCGCTGCATGTCGGCATGCTACCCAGGCACTGACTCTTCATAGTTTCTGAGACTGAAGACAATAACAGACCAACGCATCCATAATCAGGTTTCATTTTATTTCACAATTTGCATCCATGAATGATTTTACAAGTGCCAAAAAAGCCCCATAAAACATTTTATATAATAGCTATGTCATCATTTGATGCCCCTTATGCAAATACAAATTACAAAAAATGAAGCAAATGTGACTGAAGTGAAGTTCTTCTTTCCCTCTGCTGACCTGTCCTTCTCATTCATACTGTTAAATGAGTCTGCATAAGCCTATTTGACATAGTTGCAGTTACTCACTATTCTGCATTTATGAATATATATAAAAACAAAAAACAATCATACTCGGTGAATTAGCTTCGTTCTTCTCTTTTTGTGATTGTGTATCCTATTGGATCAGAAAATATATACATAGTTGTGACAAAAAAATGTGACAAATTATTGTAGAAATACCTCTTAGGCAACATAATCGTGAACTTCACAAATCTATATTACATTTATATCTATATGCTACATTTACTGTGTGCCATTTATTTTAATTCTGAAAAACTGGATACCTGTATAGGCCAAATTCCATGTAGATTAGGTTTAATTTTCTTCATGATGTTTGAGATTGAGTCCCCTACAATAGACAAGTCCCACAAAACATTTAATATAGTTATATCATCATTTGACACCCCTTATGCAAATACAAGTAAGTCATTCTTGCTTAACCGTTGTATGGTGTTCGGCTCTGTGGGACAGTTTTCATTTTTTATCGAAAGAAATTATATGATTAATTATTTTTTCAAACTCAGACTCATTGGTCTTGGCTCATTTTCTCCGAAGAACATATATCAGAACTTTCATACAACAGAATGTTGAATGACCACACACTGTACACCCCCCTACACATTTATATTACATACAGGATGTTTGACCGGGACTAATAAAAGTGTGGAAATTTTTGGCCCTTTGTACCCTTCACTCTGTCCACCAATTGTCTGGGTCTGCTGTTAGTATGTGTGTGTGTGTGTGTGTGTGTGTGTGTGTACCTGGTTGTGTGTGTGTGTGTGTGTGTGTGTGTGTGTGTGTGTGTGTGTGTGTGTGTGTGTGTGTGTGTGTGTGTGTGTGTGTGTGTGTGTGTGTGTGTGTGTGTGTGTGTGTGTGTGTGTGTGTGTGTGTGTGTGTGTGTGTGTGTGTGTGTGTGTGTGTGT
>NW_015548182.1:192872-194199 GCF_001515605.1 Sinocyclocheilus anshuiensis | reverse complement strand
TGTGTGTGTGTGTGTGTGTGTGTGTGTGTGTGTGTGTATGTGTGTGTAAGTGTGAGTTTTGTGTTTCTGCCCATGCCGTTCCCGCACAAGGTTGTAGCACTTTAATTCATAAATGTGATCTAACAAAGGTAAAGGGCAAATATTAGCCATATATGTGATCCTGGACCACAAAACCAGTCATAACTAGCACAGGTATATTTGTAGCAATAGCCAAAAATACACTGTATGGGTCAAAATTATCGTTTTTTCTTTTATGCCAAAAATCATTAGGATATTAAGTAAAGATCATTTTCCATGAAGATATTTTGTAAATTTCCTACCGTAAATATATCAAAACTTAATTTTTGATTAGTAATTTGCATTGCTAAGAACTTCATTTGGACAACTTTAAAGGCAATTTTCTCAATATTTAGATTTTTTTGCACCCTCAGATTCCAAATTTTCAAATAGTTGTATCTCGGCCAAATATTGTCCCTATCCTAACCTACATAAATGGAAAGCTTATTTATTCAGCTTTCAGATGATGTATAAATCTCAATATCAAAAAATGGAATGGACAACTTTAAAGGCGATTTTCTCAATATTTTGATGTTTTTGCACCCTCAGATTCCAGATTTTCAAATAGTTATACCTCAGCCAAATATTGTCCTATCCTAACAAACCATACATCAATGGAAAGCTTATTTTATTCAGCTTTCATATGATGTATAAATCTCAATTTCAAAATATTGACCCTTATGACTGGTTTTGCGGTCCATGGTCACATATGCTTGTTTATATTGCTTGTAATTGGGATGAAGTAAACATCTGTTGAGTATTTTAACATTTAATTGTAATTGTGGTGAATTAAAAACCCAAAAATGCAGCAGGTCCACCAGACCCATGAACACTGATAACAAAAATATGAACACCACACAAGGGTTAATTACTGACTAATTACTACGTTAATTCAATCATCACATTCTGTTTGACATGATTGCAATTACTCACTGTTCTGTATTTATGAATATATTTTTAACAAACAACTAATACCAAAGCTACTAAAAAAATCATACTCACAGTGCGATTTAGCTTGGGGCTTCTCTTTTTGTGGTTGTGTATCCTATTGGATCAGAAAAAAAAAATAGTATGTACAGATTTATGATAAAAATGTGATGTTTTTTACCTGAGAAAGCATTAACCCCTTAACTGTCACCCCCCATTTTTTTAAAATAGGCATGCAGGTGCACTATCCAAACTTAAATTGTTATAATTTATGAACACTTTGGAATACAGACATAAGGTTGGTCTCTTTTTAAAGAAGAAAATCAGCAAATTATCGCAAAAG
>NW_015548182.1:192119-192689 GCF_001515605.1 Sinocyclocheilus anshuiensis | reverse complement strand
TTATCCAAACTTAAATTGTTGTAATTTATGAACACTTTGGAATACAGACATAAGGTTGGTCTCTTTTTAAAGAAGAAAATCAGCAAATTATCGCAAAAGTGGAATTTTTCAAAACATTTAAGTATCAAAAAGTTATAGTAGTTTAAAGTTACTGTAAAGAAATGCACTATATTCATTTTATTTAATTTTATATATAATAAATATTTTACATATCAGGTTTTACTCTAAAATTGGCATAAAAGTATAGCCTTATGTCTAAATAAGTTATGTTCCAAATTTGAAGTTGATATGAAAAAAATTGAGGTTCCTGTGAGATTTAATTTAGGGCATTATACCACAAACAGCCACCGGGTGCCATCCAAACTCCATTGAATATTTTTAATGCATTTTTCTGTCATAAATTTCTAGATTTCTCTGTCAATATTACTTCTATCTCAAAAACCACCAAATATGTAATCCTGAGACTCCGACCTTTCAAATGATATGTTTTTTGTCAAGATTATAAAAAGGTTTCATTCTAAAAGACCGTAATGCATTTTGTAATATGACACTTGACACTGCCCACTAAGG
>NW_015548182.1:189969-191863 GCF_001515605.1 Sinocyclocheilus anshuiensis | reverse complement strand
TGCCATCCAAACTCCATTGAATTTTTTTTAATGCATTTTTCTGTCACAAATGTCTAGATTTATCTGTCAATATTACTTATATCTCAAAATAATAAGGAATATGGAATCCTGAGACTCAGACCTTTCCAATCATATGTTTTTTGTCAAGATTATAAAAAGTTTTGATTCTAAAAGACCGTAATTCATTTTGTAATATGACACTTGACACTGCCCACTAAGGGGGAGAAGACCGCCAAAACATTTTAAAGTACCATTTCCATGGTAATGCAATGTCTGATTTCGAAATGGTTTTCACAGGATGAATCTTGGGCTTCTAAGCTTTCAAATGATATATGATTTATGATGATTACTACAAGATTTGATAGAGAAAAAAGACAACAAAAAAAAAGAGCGCCAAACATCCCACAGGTGGGACGGTGACAGTTAAGGGGTTCATTCACTGCAGTATCAATATTAGTTCCTACTCTTGAAACAATAATGCAGAAAACTAAAATGACACCACACTCCTCCACGGTGGATGCCTCCTGTAGGCCTGGAATTTGCTGAAGGACATTTTTGATTATTTCTCTTCAGACGGTTCAGGTACGAGGACAAAGTATTTATTTCCTTCAAGAGGAAGAAAACTATGTAATGTGATGTAACAATTCAGGTAAGTCATCTTAAAATGAATATATTTTTATTTTTGTCCCTAATCTAATTAGAAACAGTAGTCTTCAGAAAAAAATAGCTGGAGCAAATTATTATTATCAAGTCATTTACCAGCAATCTTAGGAAGGTCTCCTGTCACCTCTGTGCTTGACTGCTGCATTTTTTGTTCTGAAATTGATACGCAAAAGGAATATCATCATCATCATCATCATCATGTTCATCTTCACCTTGCACCCACATACACACTTATCAAGTCTTTCTGATGCAAGCAGGAGTAATGAAAACTTTAAGGCTAGAGAAAAGAAAGCAGTATTTTCTGATTTATGAAGTGATGAAACGAATCTCCTGTTTAAAATCTTTTGACTAATGTCAACAAAAATTTTGAACATGGCTTTGCACAATGTTCGGTTTCTGTTCTGAAAATTTATTCATTTAGTACATTGTAACAACGTTCGTAGTCACGGGAAGAAGGAGGCGGGAACCGGCGAACATTCAAACAAAACTTAATACTCAAAACTAATAATAAAATAAACACAAAATAGCGCGACAGCCCCTCGCGGACGACTGTCGCGCACAAACCGAACCAAAACACAAAATAAAATCCAGGCCTGGTCCTCTCTCGTTCAACACTGTCGTCACTCCTCCTTTTATCCTTCCGGAGCTCCTCCACGGGACTAGAGACCGGTGAGTGGCGCAGGTGTCGCGCATTTGCATTTACTCCACCGGCCTCGCTCCGTTCCCACGGCTATCGGCCCCGCCCCTCTCGTCACATACATATTTAATTAGATACTGTCATTTCTCATTTGCATATTTAAACATAACTTTCTTGTAATATAAAACAATTGTCTTGTACTGTGATTAATCAAATAGGGAAGTAAAAATATATCTCTTAGTTAAAATTGTTACCCTGTTCACCTGTGGTGCCTCATCTTAAATTACAAATTTATGAGAATTTGTTGATCAACACAAAACCACAATTATGAATGTATAAAAACAAAACTGACTTAAAGGCCTATTTCTGATGAACTCTGGTCTGATGAACCTCAATTCCAAGCATCATGTTTGAAGGAAACAAGCTCTGCTCATCACCTGCAGAGTACAATCTCAAAAGTAAAGTGTGGTGGTAGCAGCCTCATGCTGTGGGGCTGTTTTTCAGTGGCAGAGGACACATCAGAGTAGAAGAAAAGCTCAATGCACCAAAATATTGAGATAGCCTTAATGAAAACCCAGTCCAGAGCATTCAGAA
>NW_015548182.1:187144-189820 GCF_001515605.1 Sinocyclocheilus anshuiensis | reverse complement strand
CTGTGACATGTCACAGGTATATTTTTCATCTGGATATGTTTGCATGACTTTCTAACATTTACAGATGAAAAATATACCTGTGACATGTCAGTTATGCACTGAGGAAAACACAACGTCTCAAATGCATTAAACAGCACAAATATATTCGCTGTTAGCCATGGTGGATCGATTTGATCCATGATCGACATTAAGAGCTGCTTAAAAATAAACGTGCACAAATTAGTGAGATTGTGTGAACTTAATTTGTCATTTATGGAACCGCTTTAGCCCCGATTGATTTGTTAGGTTATTTCAAGTCAGGTTTTGGACTTTAATCCCCGCTTTTCCTCGGGTCTCCGTGGTGTTGTGATCTGTCATATTCACGCAGCAGCAGCGGTGATGAGAGAATGCGCTTGAGAAACAGTTTAGAGAGGAGAAATCAATCTACATATAAAATACTGGTCACAGATTATTGGTCACTTTCTAAATAATAAAAGTATATTGCATCCACTAGTAATTATATATAAATTAATCGGTTTTTACCGATGCAAATATGTTAGAAACGATGCATCGCGATACAAATGCCAACTTGTATCCGATGCACACTTTTTAAACCGATGCATCACATCGTTAACTTTTTATGCCGATGCACCAAGCGAATCAGGGAATCTTCCCATCCCTAATCAAAATACAGTGATTTTTTTGTTGCATTCAAATTAGACATTCTGTTACTGAACTTACGTACCTTGTTAATGTAATGTTGTCATGTGACCCACATTTACCATAGTAAGGGCTCAAACAGTGACATGTACATGAAGAGAGTCAAGCACAGAAAATAAACAGAAGACCAGTATCAGAAATACAGTGATTTTATGCTGTATTCAAATTAAACACTTTCTGGGTTTATATTGTAAGAAACATTTGGGTTTTTGAACTTACCCTTGTTAATGTAATGTTGTCACATAAGGGCTCAAACAGTAACATGTAGATAGAGTTAAGCACAGAAAAAAACACAGAAGACCAGTATCAGAAATACAGTGATTTTATGCTGAATTCAAATGAAAAACATTCTGTTATTGAACTTACCTTGTTAATGTTGTCACTGAACTTTGAATTTGCCATGTGACTCTAACACCAGCATGTGAATGGAAGAGTCATCCACAACAAGTGACAGAGAAGATTAGAGATCTTTCAGAAATTTTTGTAATTGTATTTTATGTATTTATATAGAGATTTACCTTCATGACAGATCCCTTCATCCTAGTCGCATAGAGGACTAAAGACTATAACAAACTGTTTTACACGTTACACAGTCTACGGTCATAAACAGCTCTAAAATATTAAAAAGCAAATAGCAAAAGTCAAAACTTAAACATATCAAGGAGCTGTGCAGCCTTTAAAGCTCAATTTAAAACGCCTACAACTTGAGTTAAAACAAATTTCTGCTAAATAAATTGTTCTAATAATAATAAAAACCTCTTTAAATACAAACGTTTCTCCAGCACGTGAGCTTTATCTATAATGTGAGTGTTTCGATCATAAACGCATCTCATTTGATCACTTTAACACTAGTTAAACAGAAAACAAATAGAAAATTAAGTTTAATTACTTTTTTTTTTTTTTTAAATAAGATTAAAAAGGATCGACTGTTTTTATCTTTTTTTTTTTTCACGTCAGCTTTCCAAGTTTAAAAAAATAAATAAAAAAATGCGTAACTAGACCAGTTTGAGTCACGAAAAATGACTCTTATGAACCGGTTCCTTTTAGTGTATCGAAAACATAGGCCCTGTCCCAAATGGCACCCTAAAACTTCGCAGTCTTCCTCTGAGTCTGCACTTTCGTGACATAATGCCGCTTTGACTCTCGGGTAGAAGTCCGCTGCGACTTCAAATCAAGTTGAACCAACTGCTTCGCAAAATGATTCACTATTTCGAAGCGCTCAAAACTCCATACGCTGAGGACATCTGCTGGTTGAAGTCATGTAAAAATGCAACAAGGCCGCAAAATATGTTGAATTACATATCACGTTTCACAAAACTGCAAGTGTCGTCTTTAACGTATTTACAAAGTGTTATCAATAATATCCGTAATTATCAGCATCAGATAATTTGCATAACATGTAGTAGTTTTGGTGAAATCACATGACTTGGTCAAGATTTGTGAATGTTTTGAAGCTTTGTGAATGCGTCAGCAGAAGCTAAACAGAACACTGTAGGAAACAGTGGCACGTAGCCTCAAAATAACATTGCTTTTCAAGTAATTATTCAAGTAAACATTAAGTAATAAAGATCACAACACATAGGTTTCTATTTTTCCTAAAGGCCCAATCGCTTTTCACAAAGCAAGCATGCAAATATGCATGTGGGTCTTGGAAATCCCAAAGTTGGAAAGTTGGGTCGTTTTTCAGTCAGACACCCATTTAGTACTTCTGATACTGCAGAAAACTTATTTTATTAAATGTTTAAATTATTATGTTAATATCAACTTGAAATCAAAGTACCAGTACTACTGACATTCCATTGTGGGTCTCATCCATGAAACCTGTGCCTCAACTGTTAAAGAGTTAAGAGCATCTGCTCATATTCTTTGTCTGGACTCCATCCTGAGGAGGCTGCTTGACAAAGAGTGTTCAAGGGCCTATTCTGGTGCTGGACGTGCAGCCTGAAAGTGCAGGTATGTCTACTAAGACTGGCCTGC
>NW_015548182.1:180001-187134 GCF_001515605.1 Sinocyclocheilus anshuiensis | reverse complement strand
TTTTAGAAATTATTTGTAATTTTTAAAATTGGCTGTAGTATAAATTATTCGAATACAAATACCACAACACATATGTTAATACCATAATTTTTTTCTGGAAATTGTGACAAAAAAAATAATTTTAACTAAATAAATAAATAAATATGGAAGTTGTGATAGAAAGACTAAGTTCTCTAGACAACAAAGAATAAGACTATTCCCTTTTAATGAGGGAATAAAGAACAATCCCATGAAGCATTGTGAATGACATAATGGAATCGAAAATACAATACAAGCACTTTGAAATATTATTGTGTAAGAAGCATGCTACATAAATAAACTAGACTTGCCTTACAGCCAGGGTAAGACTAGCCTGGATATCAAGTGACTGTGGAGGCCCACCTGAGCTCTTTGTGTAAGTACAGAATACTCATTCATTCTCACAGTCACTACTAAGTACTGACCTTTCCAGGCAGCCAAGGACAGAGAGTCAATCTCTGTCTGACACTTACACCAAGGCTGCAAATTTAAGTAGCAAACAGATTTTTTTTTATGTAAAGACATAGAATTAAAGTGTAATGAAATTCTTTGAAATGTAACTTCTGTGTTTTTAAACACATGTAATGCATTTAATGTTATGGTTTTTAATGGCATTATTGATGCACACAAACACACACACACTTTTATTTTTTTATTGTATACTAGCTTGTTTTTAGTAAATTTCTAATTTTAGGCGGTTTCTATAGTGTGATCTTAATGACAATGTCGAGAGCGCATAATGTTACGCGATCCATGTGCGCGAGGACTAATCTCTCCACTCCCAAGCGGATTTCCTTCACTCACACTAAACTGGACGTCTGCTTTTAACATACATCGCAAACAACGATGTTTGCGGAACGATGAAACACCCCCCGCCCCCCCGGCCACCCTCTTTTGAGCCAGTGCCCCCAACTGGCCCCCCCATTTAAAATGCTCTAGACACGCCCCTGCTTACAGCTCAATGACCTCAGCAGAGAGAACAGGAGAGCTGCTCTACACATGTGGCTCTTACACGAGACTGTTGACAGCAATGAAGCTCACAGATGCTGCCAAGAAGTGATGGGAGATGAGAATGATGTAAACGAGATGTTTTGTTTATGCCAGTTATCGTGAGTCATTGGCTTATAAACAACTCCATTAGTGTCATTAAAGAGCTGCAGGGAGTGACACTTTCCTCTCCTTAAAAACACCAGATCACCCAGCTCACTGCTGGCATTTCACTAGCACACTACGGCGAGATTCACAGCATCTGCCCTTTCCCACAGTACCAGCCATGACTCACCGTCACTATGGAAAAATATTTCATTACACGGTTTTGAAAAGAGAGAATTCAGGCAGAGAAGGTCTGCTTCCTTTTCTCCAGGATTTCACACATATGTCAAAAGCAGATCAAATGTGCGTTCCTGAAGCAATGAAGCTGGAGTTATTACTTTTATTTAATTTGTATTTATTTATTTATTTGACAGTGATTTTTGAGCTCAGTAAATAATTAATTTTATATCAATCTATTTAGTTGTGAACTTCATTATTCAGTCTGAACTAAATGTGCTGCAAAATAATAAAGTCAATAAATAGACAACAATTTAAAGTGCCCCTATTATGGATTTTTGAAAATTATCAAAGAACGTATTTATCCGTGGCCAGGAGAATACATAGTCAATTTGTTAAAATATACTGAGGTCACGGCTCGCTGGACGACCCTTGATTTAAAGTGTAACATAACAAATTTGAAATCGGTTTAATCAGGTGAACTTCGGGATTCAGACCCGAGTCCTATCAAAACCTGAATGAATTAATAATAATTAATTCCCTTACAAATTTAAGTAGTCAAGTTATCTACAGCGCTCACAAATGCTGCTTTATCGTGCATTACAGGCATGATGAAATGAAAATGAGACAAATCGGTCCAATCACCATAGATTAGCGTCACGCAAAGGAGGGGTTTGGAAAAATGAATCGTTGAGCGAATCGTTTAGGAGTCGTTGAGCAAGTAAGGTAAAAATAAATGCATATTATAAGACAATGAAAGTGTTTTTTTGACCTTGCATGCATGTCAACCTGTTGTTGGGGACTCCCAAAACCAAAATATGAACCTTTCATTACCCATAATAGGGGCACTTTAATTTTCCTACCTTACTGGTTGCATGCAGCAACATTTAACACAAGTTACACAACCAGTATAGTATGTTTTAATAAAACAGCCAGAAAGACTCACAAATTAGCAGTCATAATAATATTGTTAACAATAATAAAAATTAACTATTTAACTAAAATGATAAAACTACAAACTATGAAAACTATTAAAAATCATTTTCGATAATTAAAATACAGCTGAAATAAAATATAAATGTATATAAATTTAAATACAAATATAGATAAAAAATTGTAAACTTAAAATTTTGTCTAAAACTGACAAGCTTAAGTCGATGTACTAAAATACATTTTTAATTAATAATGAAGTTGGATTTAATGAATTTAATGAAAAATTGGAAATTGTGATAGTATAACTAGGTTCTAGACCACTGAAAACAAGATAGTGCTAAAAGTACTAAAGTAAAAACAATAAAATAATTTAAAGCTGAATATAAATATGTAAAAATATCAAAATCATGACAAATTACTAACACTTAAATAAAATGAAAAAAGACAATTTAAAAATAAAAGCTAATTGAAAATATTAATAAATACTATAATAGTACATAATATAAAAACAACACTGCAAATTAGTCTCAAACTCATCATTTAAAGCTAATTCAAAACATTAATAAATACTATAGTAGTACATAATATAAAAACAACACTGCAAATTAGTCTCAAACTCATCATTTAAAGCTAATTCAAAACATTAATAAATACTATAGTAGTACATAATATAAAAACAACACTGCAAATTAGTCTCAAACTCATCATTTTACATGTACTCAAGGTTCATGAGACTCAAATTCATAAATATAAACTATACATTTATATATAAATATGTTACAAAAAAAAAAAAACATTAAATGAAAAAAAAAACTATATCCTTAAGATCAATTATTACTACAAGAATCATTAAGGAACCAGAATTGTTAAGTTGTTTCACAAAAAGCATTGACATCTTCTCAGGGATTCTCATCTTTAACTGACCAAGAATTATATAAGATATTTTAATTATCAAGAATTGTATAAGAATCAAACCTTAGTTAATTTCCCAGTATGCATCAGTCTATTCGAGCATGCAAGTCTGTTTACAAGTCATCTAACTGTGCAACAAATTACATGCAGTGAATCATAATAACATGGTCTGTTTCTGTACAGTAAAACACATGCTGTAATTTTTTAAGCAGAAGATCAATGTTGCCCCTCCCAACCTGAACAGGTGGCATCAGGATTGAGGGGGGCGGTTACCCCAGCTGTACACAGCACTATGAGATCATCATCGCCATGACAACATGAGCTCAGACCACTGAGAATAGAGAGATCCTCGACCCCGTACAGTGTAAACACTGATAACACAGCGTCTAGCGGGGACCTCAGGGGACCGATTAGGACCAGACATCTATTCCAGGGACAGTCTATCCTATCTTATTTCGCTCATAAACACGCTAAGGCTTGGGAAAATGTGCATGTATGTACAGAAGGCATAAACTAATAACAGCATCATTGATCTGCTATGACAAAGACTTTGATTTCCCATTGGTTAGAGACTTTTACATTGCACTTTTCACTGTAGTATCTTTCACTGCTGTTTGACTCATTATGCTGCTACAATGTTCACAGCGCTGCTACTAAAAAGGAATTATATTTTGTTGTGAGTTTGCCTTCTGGACTGAATGCGATTAGATAGAAAAATTAAGCAAATAAAACGACAACACTTAGCGAGTGTATTCTGATTCATGAACAAATGACTCTTATGAGTTGATTAGTTGAGTGAATCAATCAGATTAAATTACACACAATCTAAAAAATGACTAAATTAACTCAACTCACTTTTTGACAACGTGTAGCTGAAATATGATAAAACAGCATTGTGCGTATGTTGTTAGGGCCAGTTCACGTGCGTGTGGAAACACTGCGCAGCAATAATGCACTATTTATAAAATGTTCTGTCCTTTTTCAATTGAGTTCAACAGTTTGGTCCAAGAAACTCGCTGGCTCTCACACCTCCATTCACAGCAGAGCTTCACACATCCGTCTGTATAGGGTGAAGGAGCGTTTCTGAGTCACCCTTCTGGACCGCAATGCAGAGGCGTAAATTCAGCCTGACTGGTTTTAAACAGCTTTATTCCACATTGCATTTCTTGTGCATTTGGCAAGTATAGAGTCTGTGTTGAAAGTGAGAGAAGAGCATTGTTGCATAAATCTACCTCTGTCTAATGCATATGTAGCATATAGTACTTTGATGTCAACATGAAATGTAACCAATTTCACTTCCATATTCAGATTTAAACATAGTAAAAAAAAATTGTAATATACAACAGTAATAAGCACTGAAAATATGATTAATTTTCATTTGATTTTGTTGACTTTTAAGTATAAGTTTTAACAGTGAATGATTGAGAATATATGATATATAATATATGAAATATAATTACAATTTTGCAGTGTGTGTGTGTGTGTGTGTGTGTGTGTAATATAATATAAATTAATATATAAATGATTAATATATTAATATAATAAAAATATTATTTATTTTATTTTGTAAAACTGTACTTATATTTCATAATATTACTGTTTTACTATATTATAGATCAAATACATGCCGTCTGGTGAACTTAAGAGATTTCTTCAAAAAAAAAATGTAATTAATAATTATTACAAACTTTAGACCAGTAGTGCATATGTTGGGTAACCAAGCCAACGATTTTACGATTTTAATTTAAAAATTAAACAAAAATATAAAGAATATAACATAATATAAAGGAATATATGTTGGATGAATATTATTTCATATATTAAATAATTAATATAAATAAATTTTCTATTTAGAAATAAATAAAATATTTCTCTACTTATTGTTTATTTATTATCTTTATTTGTGTGTGGGTTTTTTTTCGGCTTTGGTGCTAGGTTTTATTAACTCAAAGAAAAAAAAGATTGGAAAGAAGAGAAGGGAAAAAAAAAAGAAATACTGGGGGACAAATATGTCCTTATAATATAAATGATGTATAATGAAATATGAAATTAATTGAATTAATTGAATGGAAAGACATAAGAAAAACACATTACTTTTGACTGTTCACACTGAAGTCATACAGAAAAAAATTAAGGCATATAATTTATTTTTACTTCTGAAAATGGAATTGGCGTGGAACATAATTTCAAGAAAAAAAAATGTTCAGAAAAAGTTCAGAAACCACATTGAGCTGCAGTATGTCCTGCTGCCACTGAATTTTATGGGAAGTATAAATACCATTTTGTCAAATATTTCTGTGTGGGAAATCAGTGTGCAGTTCTGGGCTGGACTGAAACATCAGTGCATCAGTCACTGAACACTTTCTGTTTACTCCGTCTGGCCAAATCCTCTCACTTACTGCTATTGATTTCTTCATTCCATGTTGATTTTTGCCAATTCAAAGAGAAGGCACTGCTTGTGGGGAGTCTGCATCAACATACGGAATGCTGACTATTGCTTTAGAAAACAATAAAGTCACAAATGTCCAGCATTAACATGTTGATTTTGTCTTGGTTGTAATACTATGACTCCTGCACACTATTTTATCACTAAACATTCAATTCTCTCTGCTGAAACATGATATGACGATCTCTACAGCACAGACAACACATCCCAAATGGCCATCCGCATGCAGGTCGACACCAGGCAATTAATCTGCTATCTGATGCCATGGTGAGCAGATTGCTGCCTGAAACGATCCAACCACACTTACTCACAATATGTCAGCTGAGTTCATGAAAACAGGCCCTAAATGCTCCGTGTGTGGGTACTAATAAGGGTATGTTCCTTTATACCAACTTACTATGATGCATTTAAAAAAAAAAATCATTAGGAATCAAATTTTCCCTAATCTTATGAGAATACAGTTAAGTATGAAAACATAACGTAACTAAAAACATCCAACCCAGTCGAGAAAATAAATAAATAAAGATGAATACGTTCAAATACAGCAACATAAATTGAGAATTCTGAATCTTGGCCTGTCTAGTAGAAGTTTGTTTCCACAATGTAATCAAAATATAAAAAAGGTAATTGAAACTTAAAAACTTAAATTCAGACTTTTGTCCTCAGAATTGAGTTTTTATGTTGCAATTGCAAATTATAAATGAAATTCCGACTTTTTTATAAAAGAATTGTGAGATGTAAACTCAAAATTATGAGAAAAAAATCTGAATTGTGAGATGTGAACTTAAAAATTCTGAAGAAAGTCAGAATTGCAAGATGTAAACTCAGAATCCTGAGAAAAAAAAATCTGAATTGCAAAATGTAAACTCAAAATTCCTAGGGGACAAAAATCAGAATTGTAAGATTTAAACTGAGAATTCTGAAAAAAAGTCAGAATTGTGAGATGTAAACTTAGAATTCCTAGGAGAAAAAAATCAGAATTGCAAGATTTAAAATCAGAATTCTGAAAAAAAGTCAGGATTGTGAGATGTAAATTCAGAATTTTGAGAGAGAAAAAAATCTGAATTGTGAGATGCAAACACAGAATTCTGAGGGGGAAAACTCTCAATTGTGAGATGAAAACAGAATTCGGAGGGGAAAAAATCTGAATTGTGTGATGCAAACAGAATTCTGAGGGGGAAAAAAATCTGATTTGTGAGATGCAAACAGAATTCTGAGGGGAAAAAATCTGAATTGTGAGATGCAAACACAGAATTCTGAGGGGGAAAACTCTCAATTGTGAGATGAAAACAGAATTCGGAGGGGAAAAAATCTGAATTGTGTGATGCAAACAGAATTCTGAGGGGGAAAAAAATCTGAATTGTGAGATGCAAACAGAATTCTGAGGGGGGAAAAATCGGAATTGTGAGATGCAAACAGAATTCTGAGGTGGGGGGGAGTCTGAATTGTGAGATGCAAACAAAATTCTGAGGGGAAAAAAATCTGAATTGTGAGACGCAAACAGAATTCTGAGGGGGAAAAATCGGAATTGTGAGATGCAAACAGAATTCTGAGG
>NW_015548182.1:167855-179788 GCF_001515605.1 Sinocyclocheilus anshuiensis | reverse complement strand
TCGGAATTGCAAGAAAAGACAGAACTGCAAGATATTAACTTAGAATTGCAAGAAAAAAAATCTGAATTGTGAGATGCAAACAGAATTCTGAGGGGGAAAACTCTGAATTGTGAGATGCAAACAGAATTCTGAGGGGAAAAAAATCTGAATTGTGTGATGCAAACAGAATTCTGAGGGGGAAAAAAATCTGAATTGTGAAATGCAAACAGAATTCTGAGGGGAAAAAATCTGAATTGTGAGATGCAAACAGAATTCTGAGGGGGGGGGGCGGGATCCGAATTGTGAGATGCAAACACAGAATTTTGAAAAAAAAAAAAAATCAGAATTGTGAGATTTAAACTGAGAATTCTGAAATTTTGAGATGTAAACTCAGAATTCTGAGAGAAAAAAACGCCTGAACTGTGAGATATAAACTTGTGAAAAAAGTGATAAAGTTATGAAAAAGTCAGAATAGAGTGTGTTTCACAGAAATCTGTGTTTTATAGATTTTTATTCCATGGCAGAAATAAGATTCCATGAAAATAATAAATAATAATTTAATGTGTGAATAAGCTGTTTACATAAATACCTTAAAGCTGCAGTCCGTAAATTTTTTTGGTTAAAAATGATCCAAAATCAATATTTGAGCAAGTAGGCCTAACCAGCCAGTGTTCGAAACTATCGCCTTACTTTAGCCCGATTCACAACGGTTAGCTTATAATAATTTTTTCTAATTTGAGTGGTTTTTGCGGGAAATTCGAGCATGCCGCTGCGTCATTACGTCACATCTGTAAACATAAAGAAGTTGTCCCGGCTACTAGGCTATCGCATGTGAGGATCCTGCAGGTGGCGGATCATTTATAGCCATTTCTCACAGCAGCTAGAATAATTAAATGTATCATTTTGATGGCGGATTGCAATCGGATTATGTGTTTATGAAATACATGTGAATGAAATTAAATTATATTGCAGTTATAAATGTGCTTCTGATTACAGATAGCCTACATGGGATTACACAAGATTTGAATTTTAAAGACAACCAGTTCGAAGGGAGCAGAATTTGCTTAATATGAAATTCGAATAGTATGACTATTAGAGATTAGACTGTGCAGAAATTGATCTACACGCTAATACACACTATACTCATAGTCACGCAATGCTGATGTTGTTAACATTAATAATTTGAGAATAAAGTATAACAATAATAATAATTTGCACGGTTTGATGTGATATGAGCTAACCGATCTTTAGATTAAATCACCATTGTAGCACGATTTATTGTAATGCTTTTTTCCTCAGTTGGTCAGAACAAACAAGGCAGACTTGTTACTTATTTGTTCAGATGACAATATACGATGAAAATTCTTATTTGGGTCATATATTCCAAGACGTAGGCTAGAATCTGTGATTGCGAAGTACAGTAAATATCTACTTCGGTATGGTGACTGACTGCCACACATACTCCTCAAAACATTAGATTAATCCGCGCTGGAGCTGTGCCGGTGCACGACCCACGCAAGAAAGATAATTCTGCAAACAGCTGCAATTGCAGGTTTTCAAACAGCGATGGCGACAAAGAGGCAAAACTTACGAACTGCAGCCTTAAAGAACAGCATCAAATAATGACCCATTTAATTTTAAGGCTTAAAGGAAAGGGTGGAAAATGGTGATGAAAAACTAAAATAACATTTATTAATTTCATTTATTTAAAACACTAATTTAATTAATATTTAATCAATAATAAAAACAAAAGAATTATAGGTTCTTCTCCAATATCGGAGAGCTTTATGTCAAACTTTGTCACGTGCCTCACCCTCTGAAAGCCAAGCTGTCTTTTAAAAGCCTGACATCAATAAGAGAGTATCCACCGGCACCACAGGACAACGCTGAACATCAACCAATTAGCACATCTCAAAACGAGGCAGATCTTTTAAAACACTGGCCCTGATTGTTTATGCTTATATCTGAGGACATGTAAACTATCAGTAATGGCTCTAGTTGTACTGCAGGTGGTCTCAAGCTCCAAAAAGGTCTCATTTGCTCATCTGTTTAAATGTGGATATGAATGTCATCACTTGAATTAAAGGGAGAATCAAAAAATGAATGTAATGTGGCTGTATAAACCACACGGGTCTGTTTGTTTTGATTGATACCAGTTGGGAAGCGTTCTGAAAACTTGTTAAAAAAAGGATATAAAAACAGATTTTACTGTTATCAATGCAAATAAATTATATATATATATATATATATATATATATATATTAGGGCTGCACGATAATTCGCATGCGATATTTAACGCGCATCTTGTCAGTAAAGCCATTCTGTAATCAGCGGTATATATATATAATACTTAAAAAGAAAATTTTTAATTCAAAACCATATCACAA
The DNA here is from genome assembly GCF_001515605.1 of Sinocyclocheilus anshuiensis. NCBI lineage: Eukaryota > Metazoa > Chordata > Actinopteri > Cypriniformes > Cyprinidae > Sinocyclocheilus > Sinocyclocheilus anshuiensis. The sequence continues at coordinate 177,422 of NW_015548182.1, read as the reverse complement.
TACTGGTAGAATAACATGAAGATAGGGTAAGGAGAAATTGAATAACAGCAGAAATTCTCCTTATTATTGAGCTCTGACTATGATACAAATATGAATTTCTTTTACACTTCTGTCAACATAGCAGATTTCCTCAGTTACAGTCGGCCTTCAGTTTTTATTTGGGTTGCAGAATTGTAAGCAACAGTAATTTGATGAAGGTTGACAGTTGAATGCATAGAAGAATGTGACTGATATAAACAGCTTCTTTTTTTTTTTGCTCTGTTACTGCCAATAACATTTATTAATTTCATTTATTTAAAACACTAATTTAATTAATATTTAATCAATAATAAAAACAAAAGAATTATAGGTTCTTCTCCAATATCGGAGAGCTTTATGTCAAACTTTGTCACGTGCCTCACCCTCTGAAAGCCAAGCTGTCTTTTAAAAGCCTGACATCAATAAGAGAGTATCCACCGGCACCACAGGACAACGCTGAACATCAACCAATTAGCACATCTCAAAACGAGGCAGATCTTTTAAAACACTGGCCCTGATTGTTTATGCTTATATCTGAGGACATGTAAACTATCAGTAATGGCTCTAGTTGTACTGCAGGTGGTCTCAAGCTCCAAAAAGGTCTCATTTGCTCATCTGTTTAAATGTGGATATGAATGTCATCACTTGAATTAAAGGGAGAATCAAAAAATGAATGTAATGTGGCTGTATAAACCACACGGGTCTGTTTGTTTTGATTGATACCAGTTGGGAAGCGTTCTGAAAACTTGTTAAAAAAAGGATATAAAAACAGATTTTACTGTTATCAATGCAAATAAATTATATATATACAGCTTCTTTTTTTTTTTGCTCTGTTACTGCCATACGTCTGATTAATGCTTTCTTGTGAGAGCAAACAGGTCAAACTCTTTATTTAGCTTAAATATGACTGCACAATTTGATATAAAACTATTAAAATATTATAAAATGCATTAAATTAATAATAAAAGCCATGTTGCAATATCAATTGTGCAGCCACACTGAAGGTCTCTGCATAAAATGAGAAAAAACTAAGAGTTTTTACATTCCTAACTCTCCAATTTGAGAGTCAATTGTAATCAGGTTTTGCCAGTCTGAGAAAAAAAAATTATGTCGCATATGCAATGGAGGCATCCACAAAAAGGGTCTTTCAGATCTGCACACACTGGCTGAGATCCGTGCATCCCAAGTGTCAAACGAAACGGAGGTCAGACTGATGCTATTGTCCTGTGTACGGCCCGTGTGCCCAGTCATCACATGTAACCCAACACCTGCGCCTCCCTCCTTGGCACTGCTCCACCAGACCCCAAACCTGCCATCGCTCACCAACCTTTCCACTCCTAGTCTTTCTACCATATATTTCCCACCAAAATATTAAGCAACACAACTGTCTTTAACATTGATAATAATAAGAAATGTTTCTAGAGTAGCAAATCAGCATATTAGAATGATTTCTGAAGGATCATGTGACACTGAAGACTGGAGTAATGATACTGAAAATTCAGCTTTACATTGCAGGAATAAATTACATTTTAAAAAATATAAGAGAGAGAGAGAGAGAGAGAGAGAGAGAGAGAGAGAGAGAGAGAATAATAGATCAAAAGGTCTCTCTCAAAAAAAATAATAATTCTGGATCACCACATTGAGTATTTTATGGAAGTTTATTTCTGCCACGGTATTAAAAAAAAAAAGAAAGAAAGAAAAGTAAAAAGTAATTGCAACTTTTTATCTCATGATTCTGGCTTTTTTCCTGCAATCACAAGTTCATATCTTGCAATTCTGAAAAAAAAAGCAAAATTGCAGCGGGAAAAAAGCCAGACTTATGCAAAAGCCTCTAAATTAAATCTAAATGATGTCTGAAATTTTCTTCTAAGATGAGAATTTTTATCATTTCAAAATGCTCATTTTAGATGAAAATTTCAGATGGCACTTAGAGGCTTTTGCATCTGAACTCTTCATATATACAGAGTTCTGGCACTAAACTCTAGATGGCGCAGTCCGATAGGTCCGATAAGCAGCAGCAGCGTAGCAGATCTATTCTACCAAGACCAAATACATTAACATTGTCATATAATATTACTAAATATGACATTAAAAGTATAAAAGTCACTCGTTTTTATGAAGTAACACTGTCCACCAGCGACACCCGCAGGCAAAGTTACAGCGGAGGCTTGCCTCCCTGCATCCCATTGATCTTAGCATGCCGTGGGTTTAGTGGGGGGTAATTGAGAATGAATGGGGGAAAGTTACGTGAGAGGAGGCAATGCCTCCATTGCAATATGATTGGATATGACTGGTTATGTTCGGCTGTGATTGGTTCACACGGTAAATCCCGCCTCTTGTATTTGTGCGCATTCCGCGTTCGCAAATCATTCTGAATTAACAATATAATGGTGTTAATGGGAAGACTAATTTAAAAAAGTCAACAACTCACACACTTAGATATAACCACGTTGTTATGTGAAAATAAGACTTAAAATGGGCTGAAAATTTGATCTGTGGGAGTTTTTAGTGAGTAATCAGCTTGGTTAAATCTGAAGTAAATCTCCGTGTCTGTGACCAATATATACCGAGCTTTGATGACCGATGAGCCAAAAATTTCAAACATAGTTAAAAGTGAATTATTAAAAAGAATAGCTGAACATAAGTTCACAAATAAAAATTTATTATTGTTAAGTTATTATTTTGGAATAAATGTAAAATGCTTAAAAACACTAAGTTGATGAGATTCATACATGGCTTTAATAAATAGAATATGTATTACATTGTTAATGTAAAAATATAAAATATAATTGTTTTTTTCCCTTTTTCTGATAGTGTAATGTTTATTTAACCAAGAAAATGTGACTGACATGAATTTACATTTGATTAAAAAAAAATTTTTTAAAACAGAATTTTGAAACAAACTCAAAACTGCGAGAGAAGAAGTAAGAATTTTGAGATAAAAAATGTAATTGCGATTATTTTTTTAAACTCTTTGGCTGGAGATAAGCTTTCACATTATTTCCTTTAATAATCACTATAAATAAAAAAAGTTATCAGGAAATTAGCAATTGAGAACTATTACAGAGTTTAAAGAGGGTCACATTTACATCCAAATGGTAATTAATCTAAACATAACCCAAGCTATAGTTATATGTTGCTTGAATCACCTGGATTAATTCATGTTTACTGAATTGTAAGAGTAGAACTGTCACTGTGTGTGAAACAAGTACAACATGAAGTCTAGCAACTTTTTTTTTCTTTTTAAAGTCAGTGAGTAGTTCACTCATTTATTCTATATTGTCTTGTTAAAGCACATATCGCGAAATGTTGTAGATGAATAATGATTTACAGTGCATTTTCACCCGTTTTTCTGCTGAGCATGCAATGCAAAAATAGAAACTCCACCTCTTCTGCTACACAGCACCACAAAACCAACACAGCTACAGATGTGAGGTTTGTGTAACAGGCATGAAGCAGTATGACTAAAAGTCACAGAGCCTGAAAACAGCAGGCAGGGTCTCGATATCTCTCACCTGATGCAGGTTGATCAACACATCTGTCTCGGGGGCATGGCCTCCTGTCGCCATGGGGACAGGGAGGGGCACAGCTGCGGGAACACGGGGGGGTCCGGGATCAGCCCTTCTCTTTCACGGCTGGATTTCCAGTCGGCCTGTGGGGTGGCATAACCTGTAAGAGCGAGACCATGTTAGACAAACACAGGAACAAGGGAACATGGGAAAGGATGTTGCAGAACATGGTCGGTTTTCAGGATACACAGGGAAGACATACACAGACCTGTTTCCAGGTCTTGTGTTACAACGCAGGGGCTGATCAATAACCACTGCTCTCATCAAGAGACATTATATTGATCGCACTAATTTGTTAATCGATGAAACAAGCATGTTTATAATGAGAAAACTGTTACACTGTGTCTGTCTGCACCCGGTTGGCAGGTTCAGATCATTTCCATTAATCAGTTTAAAATGTCTGTTTTGAATTGAATCCATTCAACAAAAATGTTCACAGAGCTGCATTTTTATATATGTTTTAGTATAAATATATGAATGTAATTATTTTGCTGTTTGTTACTATCCATTGTTACATTAGGGCACTGAAATGAAAATTATAATTTTTTTTTGCTTTTGAATGTCTCTTATGTTTACCAAGGCTGCAAAAAAACAGTAATATTGAAAAATATTATTACAATTTAAAATAAGTTTTTAAAAAATATATATTTTATGTAATTATGTCATTTATTCCTGTGATGCAAAACTGAATTTCAGCTTTTCAGGTAACAATGTAAAAGTCTTTATTGCAACTTTTGATCAATTTAATGTATCCTCGCTGCATAAAAGTATTAATTTCTTTAAAATATAAATAAATCTTGCTGACCCCAGTTTTTTAAATGGTATGTATAAATAAATAAATAAACATCAATTTATTATATATTAACCCATGAAATCATGGGTAACCCAGGATATATATCCAGCCCTTATTATGACAGAAAAGACACCCGGGCACACAGATGGGATACTCATGAAAAAGTCAAGGCCTGACAAAAAAACTAAGCCTGTTGAGCATCTGCCCTTGTGTGTGTGATCTCCAACCCAGAACCCTTGTGCTCTATAGCAGTAATCACACATACTGATATACAGTACAGTATCATACAGGCTGCTTAATTGGACAATTTTGAGTTTAACACCACTGGCCAAAACTTATGACCATGTAACATAAGTGTTAGCCTCTCTGTTGTGTCAGAATCTACCAACAGCTCTGACAATAGATAATAGACGGTCACTGAGCAGTCAAATACTTTTATATAATGACCACTAAACTGTATTTATCATATCACTCTGAAATTGCTCTCTTATAATATCACTGCAAGTTAACTGGTGTCATTTTTCGACTAAGAATAATTACTGACTACAGAAAAAATAGCCTTTGATAAGATGGCGAGAAGCTCTCAAGTCTTCAGTCACAACAAGAAAAATAACACATTGCTTGAAAGAACAACAAACCAGTTAGAGATGCAAAGAGTTGATGAAAATCAATTAAAATATAATGAAATCATAATTAAAATAAATCATTTTAAAACAAAAACAATCAATATGAAACCAAGATATATTATTAAAATATTGTATTTGTTTACACGCATGTCATTCGTCCATTAACTGACATCAAAGAACTGTAAACATGCAAATGTGTTTTTAAATTATTGAAATATTAACTGTAATCTCAGAGGGTACTTCAAGTAAATATTTTAGGATTCAGCTGATTAAAAAGTTTGGGAATCTCTGGAATAGAGGAAGAGATATCACATTGTAGCTTTAATATGTTGAAATTGTAACACGGATCGCAGAGTAATAATAATAATTTAAAATAATATTTTTGAAATGCTCGTTTTGTTGCTAGGCTAGTTGTTTTCTAAATTTTGATAGGAACTTTAGGCTAATCTACAAGTAAGGAAATGCAGTTATTTCAATTCAAATCTTTATCTGATGTCTATTTTATTTATTTATTAAAAATGAAAATGTGTTGAAAATCTATTCACCCTCAGGGTATCCAAGATGTAGATTTGTTTGTTTCTTCATCAGAACAGATCTGGAGAAATTTAGCATTACATCACTTGCTCACCAATGGATCCTCTGTACATGTATAAACAGCTTTTCACTTCACAAAATGTTAACTGATGGACTGGAGTCATGTGGATTACTTGCATATTACTGTGATGTTTTTATGGACTCTCATTCTGACGGCACCCATTCACTGCTGAGGATCCATCTGTGAGCAGGATATAATGCTGAATGTCTCCAAATCTGTTCTGATGAAGAAACAAACTCATCTACATCTTGTATATATCCTGCGAGTGAGTACATTTTTAGCTGTTTTTCATTTCTGGTTGAGCTATTCCTCAAATGAAAGCTTATGCTCACACTAAAACAACAGTGAAGTAAAACGGTGTTCTCCTACCATCTTTTTTTTTTATCAAATTCATTGTTATAAAAAGCTCATGGATGCCATCAGTACAGAACCATACAGCATTTGTGAGTCTGCTGTGTGGTTGTGCAATCGTGACAGTGTGCGCTCTGCATCTGGAAGTACAGTGTCTGCTGTATGATAAACAGCTCTTATGGGAAGCCGGCGCTGATGACTCATGTCTTGAGTTTGCATCACTGCAGGCAGCCCTAGCATACGTCTCATTTATGCCAAACCGCACACAGCTAGATATCATTTCAGCATCATCCTGCTGGAATGCAGCTTCATGATGGGACTGCTAAACGTCAGCGGCATCGCCATGTGCCAGCATCTCTCATCAAAACACCTCATCTCTGGCCTGAAACATCACACTTCTGCTGCCTTGGAAACATTATCAGTGAATCCACACAGAACTGTGATGCCAATCAGACTGAAATGAAAAGAACTGGTTCATCTTTTCATCACTGAGCTGGTACCATCTCCCATTGGAATATTTTACTGCTCAGACATTGCTCTTTAAGTTGTCACACTGCAATAAATAAATACATTTCATGTGCTCTCATGTTAAGTATAAACATTTACATTTATATTTAGTCATTTACTGGATTTGACCATTACAATTCTGCTAGAATTATGCTTAAAACGAGACAAATATATAAGCCAAAATTCTATGTGGCATTTATGTTTCCATGAAGAAAGTTTAACAGCCATAGACCCTTTCCACTGCACAAAAGTTCTCTATAGTGGAAAAATGTTCTTTTAAAATGTTCTAAAATGTTTCAAATGGTTCTTTTAAGAACTCAGTCTTAAAAATAAAGGTTCTTTATTGGCATCAATGGTTCCACGAAGAACCTTTACCATCCTTGGAAATTTTTCATTCCTCAAAACGTTCTTTACAGTGGAAAAGTTTATTTAGATTATTAAAATGTTCTTCACACTAAGAATAAAAATGGTTCTTTTAAGAACTGTTCACTGAAATATTCTTTGGGGAACCAAAACTGGTTCTTCTAAGGCATCGCGGTGAAAACTCCCTTTTGGAACCTTTATTTTTAAGAGTGCTGTTCACTCAAAGGTTCTTTGGGGAATCAAAAATTGTTCTTCTATGGCATCAATGTTTGGGAACCTTTATTTTTGAGAGTGTATGTATTTTCTAAAAGCCTTATCTTATACATTTTTAATTCTCATTTCTCTTTTAAGGTTTTTCCTGGAAAATAACAGCAAATATACTTGATCTCATATATACTCTATAAGTTTCTCCTAACTGGGAAAAATAAAAACAGAAACAAATGACACAATTGTTGACATGCACTAATAAATGTGGACAGCGTGCCTTCAGATCAAGCAGACTTAGAAGAATTTGAGAAATGGTTGCGCTCATAATGAGATCTCTGATCTTTGATTGCAGACTGTGATGATTTGGCAAATCTGACCACTATTTGCAAAAAGTCTCCCTTCTCCAACACCAACGAAACTAGGAGTGTAAATAATTCAGATGATATTTAAAAATATTTTGTAAGCTAAAATTCTGCACTGTTAGAGGTCTGCCTCATTAGAGTATACATAGGCAAAGAATAGCCTACGACAAGACAAGATAAAAAAAATTAAATAAAATATGGTTCCCTGACAGGTGTAATGGGCCTTAAAGACAAAAGTCGCCTAAAATAATGATTACTATACCACACTTGTCTTTTTTTATGTTGAATTTAAAAGAAAAAGAAAAAAACACTGGGCTTATACGTTACAATTTTTTTGGTTTATGCTCAGTGGAAAAAAAAATAAGTAAAATGCAGGACCACATTAATGGGCTGTAATTTAGGCTAAACTGCATGAGAACACATTCGCTGTAAACAGGGACCAAATGTACCTACTCAAAGTATAATTGGGCAGGAGTGGGTGGGTGTGGAATGAAACTTGCAGTAGTGGGATGGAAAAATCAGTTCATGCAGAACTCTGCACTGCAACAGAAAAGTGTCTGAGTGAGAGCTCAGAGCTGCACAAATATGATGTTGTAGGCCTAAATCTTATGTTGTTTTAGAATTTTAAATACAATTATTTTAACAGCTTATTTCAAAGAATTCTAAGTCATTTTGTGGCCCTGTTGGACCCTCTAGGGACAGGCAACGTCGGTCCTGGAGTGCCGTTGTCCTGCAGAGTTTAGCTCCAACCCTAATCAAGCACACCTAAACATGCTAATCAAGGTCTTCAGGATCACCAAGGCTACAGGCAGGTTAGTTTATTTTTTTTAGGTTGGAGCTCAACTCTGCAGGACATCGGCACTCCTGGACCGACGTTGCTTATCCTTGCCCTAGTAGCTCCTGGTCCCATGACTGAGAACTAGAGATGTGAGATTTCTGAGGTGTTTTTTCAAGAGAAAAATCTTGAGAAGCACGAGACCTCAACAAGAATCTTTATTTGCTCTCCACTTAAGCTATGAGTGCTGTCTAGGAGAAACAACTGAGATACTAAAAAGATCTTTGTGAAGTTTGTGATTTTATACAGCACGATTCTCATAGTTCAGTCATGACAACTCTCAGGATAGATTGTAAAATCTTTATTAATGTAAATAGAATGTGCATATAGGTATGGTCTTGGTGGACTAGATCTGCTACGCCGCTGCTGCTGCTGCAGAGCAAGTAGACTTGCTTCTGCTTAATGCTTTAGATAATAGAATTAAAAGAAAACATGCTGCTGCTTCTAGAGAGGGGAAGATCCCCGTAGCAGATCTAGACAGGTGGTGCTGGGGAGGCGGTGGGCTGAGATGAGGACACACAGTGCGCAGACATAGCATTCATTGAATACGACCTGGTTATATAGGTAAACGGTAACGACTAAGTGAATCTGATTGGCTGAGAACGTTGAATTGAATGAACCAATTAGAACACAAGTAAAGTTTCATGGCTGAACTATACACTTAACTAAAGCTAAAATGAAAACCATTAAAAAAACATTTTTGTTACTTTAAATAAATTAAATGTTTACAGAAATAAAATAACATGTTTACAAATATATTTCAAAATAACTAAATCTATCTATCTATCTATCTATCTATAATAAAAACTATAATAGTATCTCAATTATACTAAAATAACACTGGCATACACTGCAAAAATGATTTTCTGACGTAGTATTTTTGTCTAGTTTTAGTTGAAAATGCATTTCATCGAGAAGAAAAATGCCATAAGATAAGAAATGTATCCTGAAAAATGTATCAAAATTATGTATCTTTGCTTAAACAGAGAAAAATATCTGTCAGAGGGGTCAGATAAATAATCTTGATCTCCCATTAAATTAAGATGATATTTCAGACCCCATTCGCGGATATCTTTCTTGTTAAATTTTTCCGGAAACAAGATTTATTATCTTACGTTATTTTTCTACTGAAGTAAATGTATCTTAATTTAAGAAAGTTTAGATATTTGCGCTGGAAAGTAAAACAAATTTTTTTTTTTTTTTTTTTTTTGGTGTAAATACATCAAGATCCGGTTGATTGATGGGAATCGTTCAAATGAATGTTTCAAAACAACTTATTTCTTGTTTATAGGATGCCTTATTTAATCTTGTTTGGCTACAACTCTAAATGAGGAGCATAAC
>NW_015548182.1:165556-167798 GCF_001515605.1 Sinocyclocheilus anshuiensis | reverse complement strand
CTCCCTCCCCCCCCCTCTCTCTCTCTCTCTCTCTCTCTCTCTCTCTCTCTCTCTCTCTCTCTGCCATCAACATACACACAGCAGGAAATGGCCTATCTGACATATTTATAGAACAGCAGTAGACTATTTCAATCAAATGGTTCACTTGCCGTCTGCAAATAACCCAAGTGGAAAACTGCTATTAATAAAGAAAAGCATGCTCAGGGCATCATGGGAAAAATTAATAGTCCCACACGTCGCCAGAATAGATGATTCGAGCTCACCTGGGAAAGCAGCAGGTTCACCTCATGCTTGTAAACACTTCTAGAATTTCTTATCCAAAATAAGCCCAGGCATCTTCTTGACCTGAGGGTAACTTCCCTTCCTGTCCCACTGTCACTCTGAGTCCAGCAAGCTCATGTGAAGATGAAACTAACAGACACATGCATCATTTTGATAAGTGACCCTGTCTGCTTCCTATGTGTCTGACCAGCACTCATCATGCACTTCCTCTTCACCGAGCCATCTAAGGACCACAAATGATTTATGAGCTGTACTGGCACACAGAGTTGCCTTTGTAAACAGAGATCAGCAAAAGAAATGGTCACTTGATGTTCCCTGCAGCTAGGACTGTCTATTATATGAGTGCATAATTATAAGAATTAGAAGAAAATAATAATAACAAACAATATTGTATTACTGTAACAAACTTAAACATTAATTAATTAAAAACCTGTAAAAAAATTTAAACGGAAAATTCCTTCATATTTATACATTACATTGTGCTCTACTTTTACAAATTTTTTATAGTGTGGATAAAAAATAAAATAAAATAAAAAGTGAGAAAGTAGACTTAAAATATTTTAATGACTTCAATATTTATATTATATTCATGTCATTCTACCCTGTGCAAAGTTTACAAAAACGTGTACCCTTTATTCTTGTTTCAGTAAGCTTAGTGTGAATAAATGACATTTTTATAAGGTGAATGCATGTATATTAATCTTACATGTTATAAGCTATTATTATACAGTATATAGGATTTATTAACCATTTCCACTCTAATTTTCACTCTAAAATTGCTAGTAAATTTCACAAATAATTATTTTATTTAACTTGAACTTGACATGGCATTTTCACTGTCCCACAAGATAAAAATTAATATAATTAATATTGTCATTATTTGAAATGCAGTAAATGGTTAACCATTTCTTTGTCCTACGTGGACCTGTTGTTATATATGCTGCAGTGTTATTCGATTTTTTTAATTTTTGAGCCAAATCTAAAAATTGTCCTATGGTGTGACTGTCTTAAGCATGGGTCAATAAATTACAACTTTTATAAATAAAAAAAGAAAAGCATAAAAAATGTTAATAAATACCTCCGGCATGATTGTACAAGCGTCTATTTTAGTAAATGGCAATCATTTTTTTCCATCCATACATTTCTGAAAACGTAGGAACTTGATACATTTTGTCTCTTAAGACCATGTCCTCTGGTGTGACACCATACCCTGATTTTAAAAATCGGCCAATTCCAGAGAAAACGTCTAGGTTACTTGTGTAACCCTCGTTCCCTGAAGGAGGGAACGGAGACGTTACGTCAGTCGTGACTGACGAATTGGGATCTCACCCGAGAGCCCAATCACCTTCGAGTGTTAACTAAACAAGCCAATGACAGTTGGCGTGCGTGTTTCGCCACGCGCACCCCGCCCCGCAGCGTGGGTATAAAAGGAGAGCGCGTGCAAACGCACATCAGTTTTTCGCTGAGGAGCCGAGACTATGTGCCCCGGCCGTACAGCGGTGGTACAGCAACTGTGGCGACGGAACGTAACGTCTCCGTTCCCTCCTTCAGGGAACGAGGGTTACACAAGTAACCTAGACGTTCCCTTTCAGTCAGTCATGTTCGACGTTACGTCAGCCGTGACTGACGAATTGGGATCCGTATGGAAAACGCCACTATTGCTGACCCCCTCCAGTGCCCTGCGGAAGCCGGCAAGTCCCCCCACACCAGCTGGGGCGGAAGATAGGACAGCGGCTAGGCAGAGGTGTCCGCACTGCTGTTCCATACAGTGGTACCTTTGGATAACACTGGGAAAGCGTACCCAGTTGGGACGCTACGGAAACCACATCCTGCGCATAAGAGGTAACATGTGGAATTACACATATGGACTGACCTAGGGCAGTGCTACATATGGAAATCCCTGCGGTAGACTCAACCCGCCCGGGGTGAGATAACTACGCAGCAGAGATGGCAGCGAACG
>NW_015548182.1:158613-164589 GCF_001515605.1 Sinocyclocheilus anshuiensis | reverse complement strand
GGCGGCGCTTTGCGGCAGCAGCTGCATGGCAATAGCGCGCTCGACCGGAGGGATGTCCGCATACCCTTGGGCCGCTCCCCCGTCGAGGGTGGTGAGGACGGAGGAGGCACTAAGTCTGTTTCGGGCAGAAAAAGGTGCCCTCCAAGACTTTGTGACCTCCTCATGCACTTCCGGGAAGAATGGAACCGGAGGCGGCTGCCGACGCCCGGCCTGCGCCCCCAGGAACCAATCATCCAGCCTCGAGCGTTCGGGAGAAGGAGGAGGCCTCCAGTGCAGCCCGACGCTCTCGGCGGCCCGGGAAAGCATAGCGGTCAGCTCTGGATCTGACTCGGGCAACGCCACTCTTCCTGACAGAGGTAGCGCAGCCGAATCCTCATTTCCAGAGCCTAGCTCGCCCTCCGATGCAGCGATCGACATCCTGTCATCTGCCTGAGCTCCGCACAAGATGCTGGACCCCGCCCTGTCCGAGGACCCAGCACACTCGTCCGGGAACACCAGGTGGTGCGACATGCTCGAGGAATGAGAGGCCCGCGGAGACGTACTCGACGGGGAAACTCTCACCGTGACCCTCAGGTCTCCCTGACCATGAACCGAAGTAGCCCTCCGAGAACCGGAGGAGCTAGAGCGGGGGGGGATACCCGGGATACCCCCCCGTTTACTGAGGAGGTATTTGGACCGCAACATCGCGATGGTCATGTTCGAACATGACTCTACTTTTACAAATTTTTTATAGTGTGGATAAAAAATAAAATAAAATAAAAAGTGAGAAAGTAGACTTAAAATATTTTAATGACTTCAATATTTATATTATATTCATGTCATTCTACCCTGTGCAAAGTTTACAAAAACGTGTACCCTTTATTCTTGTTTCAGTAAGCTTAGTGTGAATAAATGACATTTTTATAAGGTGAATGCATGTATATTAATCTTACATGTTATAAGCTATTATTATACAGTATATAGGATTTATTAACCATTTCCACTCTAATTTTCACTCTAAAATTGCTAGTAAATTTCACAAATAATTATTGTTGACGTTGTTGACGTGACATGGCATTTTCACTGTCCCACAAGATAAAAATGAATATAATTAATATTTAAAATGCAGAAAATGAAGTAAATCATTAAACATTTCTTTGTCCTACATGGACCTGGGGCGCTCGGGCGAGATCCCAATTCGTCAGTCACGACTGACGTAACGTCGAACGTGACTGACTGAAAGGGAACTTTAATTAGTTGAAGGACCCCATTCATGGTCATGTTACTGAAGCCCCCAGTGAAGCCCATGACATGTGCACATGGTCAATTTTTGTCTCAGAATTGTTCAAATATTTAACTTGTTTGGAACCACTAGAAAAGTGTTATGTTTTGTTGTCCTTTGGTGTGACACCCCTTAATTATATTTTTTTAGTTGAAGGACCCCATTCATGGTCATGTTACTGAAGCCCCCAGTGAAGCCCATGACATGTGCACATGGTCAATTTTTGTCTCAGAATTGTTCAAATATTTAACTTGTTTGGAACCACTAGAAAAGTGTTATGTTTTGTTGTCCTTTGGTGTGACACCCCTAAATTATATTTTTTTATTAAAAACTGCATGTTAAACTACATAATCATGGAAAATTATGCAAATGTGTCTTGCTAACCGCTAATGACAGGTTAGCTCGGAATAGCAAGGTCATTAATTGACAGAAAAAGGCTGAAACGTCCTCTGGTCTGACAGATAATGTCCTCCGGTGTGACGCCTGTATTGTCACACCAGAGGACAAGGTCTCTTTAAAAAGCATTTTAAATAATTAAATACGATTTGTTTAACTCATTTTTATTCTTTTTTTGATAATTTTCAGTGTTCTTAAATGAAATAATGACATTAATTAAACTATTTTCTGATGTTTTTACAGAAAACTTGTACTGTTATAAAGTGTCATGAACATAAGTATAAAATGTTTTTGAGACAGAAAGAATTGAGGGAGAGAAATTAGTTGAAGAGAGAGGACACGGAAATATAGACAGAAAATTAACAGGGACCCACCAAAAGGGAGGAGATCCTACGAGAACGATACAGAAAGTAAATAGAATCAAACTGATGCCTTAAAAAGCGTAACCATATATTTAAAAAAAAATTCATTCAAATCTTAATGAATATAGTTTGAATATTAATCATATTTAGCTGTGCAGGGGGGCTAGAAGAGTTTATGTAACATATTGATTGACTAAGAGACTGAATTTTTCAAAATGAAACTTTCTTTGACATATTCAAAATTAAATAGAAATCATTTCAGGGCTCCAGTCTGCGACTAAAACGGTCGCATTTGCGACCAAAAATATTAATTTGCGAGTGAAGTTTTTGCTGAGGTCGCCACTGGCGACTATATATATTTAAATGTTATGACTTAAAAATGTTTTCCTGAATGTTTTGCGATCATATCTTTTGTTATGTTCACATATTAAACTGAGACGATGCACATCAAAGTTTTAGTGGAGAAAACCAAAAAAGTTTCAAACAGTCCTCATCTCTGCAGCACAGCAGCATTGTCGCACATCTGCTAAACACAGCTCAGTTGTGCAGTTCGAGAGAGATCGAAATGACGGAGACCTGCAAGTAAAAGTGCACAAAAGCAGTGTCTATTTCGTGCACAACGTGAACAAACTACAACAGATAAAGCTGTCAGCTGTGTGGATATTGGCAATATCGTTAACAATTCTCGTATATAATCATTACTAATATGGCTTCTTATCAAGATATTAGTCTATATGCTGTGTTCTGTTAATGCGTGAACTTCATATTAGCCTATTTGTAGCGCACTTGCCGCCCAGTAATCGCAAAAAGCTTTGTGCTTTGTTACTTTTTAATAAACAAAGTATCAGCTTTAAAAGTCTGCCAAATTCATAATGAAATTAATACAATAAATACGGTTTTGGCGCTCTTTAATGCGACAGGCGCGATCGCTTTAGCGCCTCAGTTCAAGCGGCAAGTGAACCCATTATATCTTTCTCTACTAATACGAAATGAACATGAATTAACATCAAAAGGTAGGCTAGTTTTATAAGAGAGCATACAGTACAACTTACTGAAATGTCTCATGCAATCGCTCATTCAGTGTTTCAAACTGCGGAAAACTTGTAAAGCTTGTAAACATTGCCACGTAACATTTACCTCAGAATAACCATTCGGTGTCCATAAGCTCAGCTTCAGTCAGCTAGAACAATAACTATAAAGAAGAGCATTTTGCTATAGGCGCTATTGCATATTAATAGTTTTACTTAACCTGTTGTCAATATAAGAAATGCAAGAATGCAAGCTAAAGATAAAATTCAACACGTCCTATAAAATTGCATGTTTCTATTGAAGAAAAACCGACTGGATGTGTGAAAGACATATGACAACATTTCTATCGGATGTATTGAGGAGCCCAAACTCACTGTAAAAAGCGATCAGTTGACTTTGCTTAAAAAAATTGAGGAAACCTGTTGCCTTAAAGTTATTAAGTAAATAAACTTCATGCATAATGAAAGAAATAAGTTAAAGGCACAATATGTAAGATTTTTTTATTAATATATCCAAAAACCACTAGAACAGTGTTATATATTTTGCTGACTTGTGTACTTACATTATCCCAAATGTTTCAAAGAATGTTTCAATCCAGAGAAATAAGCAATTTTAACTAGTGACACGGACCGTGTCCATAGTGTCATTGTGTCGCCTGCCTGCGTCGGCTGTGGGGATGAAGACGACAACTCCCATGATTCCACACTAAGTCACGGCGTCATCAAGCTACACCTTTGTCTCTTTGTTTATTTTGAATACACTCCCTCTAGTGGCGAAAACTTACATATTGTGCATTTAAGTGAACTTGACAATTCCGAGTTACACTGGCAAATAACAGTTTGAAAATGTTTTGTGTTCGCTTTTTATTTTAGGTTGGACTAACTTAAATGTATTAAATTGCAATTACTTAAAAGTGCACACTCAATGGCCAAGTGATGCTTATGGTCCATGATATTGGTACAGATTCTGTGTAATAACCAGTTCTTTGTGACTGTATATTTCAAGTTGGAAAAGACGTTTAGTTCCCACTTTAAGTGAACCTTAGTTCCCAGGTCATCTACAAAATGGATTAAAATGCTGATGAAGTCAAGAAAAGATGAGACATAAACACACGAAAGTATGATTGAAATCGCATTGAAAGCGCGTTTATTCTGTGGCACCTAAAAAAATAATTTGGCGCCCAAGTTTTTTTCTTATAGGAGCCAATGGCTCCTTACTCGATTTTTTTGTCTGGAGCCCTGAATTTAATAACTACCATTTCTGTCCTTTAGTGTGACGTACTGTCCTATGGTGTGACACACATAAGGGGGTCTGAATACTTTCCGTACCCACTGTATATATATATATATATATATATATATATGTACTCAATTTTAAATCAAACTCAATCATAAATCAAAACTCACTGTCAGCCAAACCAGCTCTACATGGTAAAAACATTTTTCTAGGTTGTAAATAAAGATTATTGGCTTACAATTTACAGGAAAATGCTATTTCAGTCTTTGTACTTCAAAATGTAATGTTTAATTCAATTTGTTACTTGCCATTTCTTTGTAATTATTTGTGTTAAAATTGTTTCAAATTAAATTACTTTTTTATGCTTCAGTCATCATTTCCTTTTAAACACCCTATTAAGATATAACCCAAAGACACTCATTCTAAGACGACATGAACATCTCGTGGCATCAGGCCGGAGTAAAAGCTCAAGCAGGACTGAAGTCAGTTTGCACCAAGGTTATTTTCGTAAATGAAAACTAAAACCAAGACTAAAACGATTGATGAAAAAACAATTTTGTAAACTGAAATAACAAGGTTATTTTCGTAAATGAAAACTAAAACTAAGACGAAAACGATTGATCAAAAAACATTTTCGCAAACTGAAATAAAATAAAAAATATCAAAATAAATGAAAAACTCAAATGAAACGAAACTAACAACAGTTACTGAAAAACGAACTGAAATAAAATAATAATTATCAAAAATAAATAATCGTTTTCGTAATCATTACGTTCTCACCCCTTGGTGGAAAAATATACGAGCTGTGTGGAGGTTTAGTGAAATAGAAATAGTCTACCTGTATTGGCGCATCACGCACATGGGGTTATCTGACGGAGAGACACAAAGCAGTTTAAAGCCTGCACGGGTCCAGTTTGGTAAACGTGCACCAGCAGTGACAGAGTAAATGTTATGGAGTAATTTAAAAGATATTTATTTTACTTTATTAGAAAGGAAAAACATTTGCTGCATGGACCATCAATTTGCCTAATAATACTTTATCACAGTGGTTCCCAATCCTGGTCCTGGAGAACCGCCAACACTGCACATTTTAGATGTCTCCCTATTCAAACACACCTGATTCAACTCATCAGCTCATTAGTGAAGACTCCAAGACCTCAAATGTGAGTGTCAGATAAGAGAGACAGCAAAAACGTGCAGTGTTCGGGGTTCTGCAGGACCAGGATTGGGAACCACTGATGTAACACAAGCAATCAAACCAACATTAGGCATTCTAAGTTGGTGCTTTGAAGAAAATAGGGATGCACCGATACTGGTCTCCTGTACTCATACTCGTACTCGTTAAAATGCCCCGATACCAAACGCCGATACCACACAGCATGTGATAAGCGCCATATTCAAACAAAGAAACACCGACAACAGAACAACAGACAGCAGAAAGGAGTTAAGGATGTCTACTACGAAGTATATGTATGCAATGAATATAACGTTAAACATTCAGTATTAACGCCTGTATAGCTGACGGCAAGTACCAAAAATAAAAGTATCGGTATCGGGCGAGTACTGGAAAAAGTGGTATCGGTGCATCCCTAGAAGAAAAACAGACATGCAGCGCAACATGATAATTAACAGAAGAAAAAAAAGATACGCGCATCCTTTCTGTAAACAACACAAAACTTTTGCCTAACATCT